>NC_135803.1:93068833-93296883 GCF_964213995.1 Mustelus asterias | reverse complement strand
GCTAATGCATTTAAATTCGGACTTCATGAACCCGCGCCCGAATCGGGTGTCGGTAAAGCCATGATCTGCTCGGAATCGGGTGCAGATCGCGATATAGGCCCGATGCCCAACTTTACCGCGATTTCACGCCCGTTAAGTTTTGGTAAAATCGGGCCCTTAGTGTTTCGAATCACCTTCAGAAACCCCAGTAATTAAAACCCCAGAAATTGTGGAATTTCTCAGATCTGGGTGTAGGAAACCTGCCTGTCCCCATTCTCTCTGTGTAATTCCTTTGTGGCTTCTACATGTATGTTTTGAGGTGATTCTCATTTTGGCGGCTTTTAAGGCCTTTCTGTTATTTTGTTTAACCCTTAGATGGATTAACACCAAAGACTCCATTCCGGCCCCATCATTACCTCTTCAAACCTTTACTTACAATGTACCATTGTAGTCGCAGATAAACAGCATTGTAGAGGCATTGTCCTTTTGACACATATGGTTATCAACCTTCCTGAGCAAAGAGGCCCTACAATATCAGACTTCAGCAACATTTTTCTCACATATCGTCTCTGGATACTTAGCTGCTCCTTTTTTGCTGACCTGATCTGCTCAATTGTTGAATAACCTTACCCTGATGAACATTTGGTTTAGCTAACCCAACTGTTGCCTCTTATCTGCCGCACAGTCTGTATTAACCCTTATACGGTGGACAAATAACTACGAGTAGACGTCTTATTAGTACAACCAATATTTATTTAAACTCACACAATCAATAATCACCCGCCCAACCAATGACAAGTTATCTTATAGGAAAATACTAAAGTTCAAGTCCAATACGAGACCTTGACTTAACTTTGCGTGACTGGCAAGTACCCAAGCAGATATTGGCCTTTATCTGTGCGCTGGTCTCAGTAGTTGTCTGCGTAGTCTGGTCCTTTGGTCTGGTCTGGCACTCTGGCTCTGGTCTTCCTTCCTTCCTTCTCAGGTGTGGTGGCTCTCCTCGTGCTGGTCGTTGCTGGCGATGGTCACCGTTGTTGCAGCCCGTTCATGGGGTCAGAGAGAGAGATTCTTGGTTGTGCAGCACCCTTTATACCCCGTTGGGTTTCACGCCCCTTTTGGCCATTGCCAATCAATCGATCAGGACTTGATCACCCTGATCGATAAGAGTCCAATCAGGTGCTGCCACACCAATCCCTGGGTGTGTCCCCAACGGCCATGTCTGTAGGTGCTGGAGGCTCATAGGTCACATACCTCCCTCCTAAATAAGGGGTCACAGTGCCCTTATGTCTGGTAAACAACCCAGTGTGACCAGAAAGTCCCTTTCATCCTGGAGATGAAACAACCCAGTGTGACCATAAAGTCCCTTTCATCCTGGAGATGACCCATATCCTGTTTATGCACTCGTCAGGGTTGCAGCCTGTTTGTCTCTGTCTTTAAACTGCAGCCTGTCATTTTAGTTCTTGCCCAATTGTCCCAGAGTGCTTTACAAATCGCCATTTGAGATGGCCCGTTTGACCACACAACCATCACCTTGCCCTCTCTGACTTATGGTGGCTCTCATCCTCAAGGAATTTGAATTGAAAAGTTGGGTCCCTTGCTTCAAATCCCTCCATGGCCTCTCTCCACTTTAAATCCACAACCTTCTCCAGCCTTTCATCTCATTCCTGCATTCCTTAGTCCACATATTCTGGCCTCTTTTGAATCTCTGCCTCACTTCTCTTCACAATACTGCTGGTGACAGGACCTTCAGCCATTCTCCCTCCACTCTCCAAACTTTCAACTGTGGCTTAGTTGGTAGCAGTCTGGATCACAGGACTCTGGGCTAAAGTCCAGCTTAAGTGCAAAAATCAAAGTTGTCACTCTAGTACACTACTGAAGTGCATTGCACTGTAAGAGGCTCTGCTTTTTTGTTGAGAAATTAAACTGAGGCTCCATCTGCTTGCTTGGGTGGATGTAAATAGTACTATTTTGCTGAAGAGTAGGGGAGCTCCTGGTGCCCTGGCCAATATTTATATCCCAATCAACATCAGAAAGAATATGGGAGATGGTGATATAGATGTAATGTTACAGAGACCCAAACCAAAGCTCTGTGGACATAGGGAATAGCAGCTGCAGGAATTTGAATTCAGTTAATAAATCTGGTGGTGGGGGGCATTCTCCGAAAAAAATTCTATGTGTCGAATTTGTGTAAAAAGTGGAGTGGGCCACTGCGCATGCGCCGATATGTCAGCGCTGAGATTGGCGCATGGCTCTCCGGGTGTGATCTGGCCAGCCTCGCTGCCCGTCCCCCGGCCCACCTCAATTTCGCACCAACCCCCACAGTCCCGATCTCTCCCAGCAGGTTGACCGTGCCCTCCCACCCCGATGGCCATCCCTCCCTCTGTTACTGATCCCAGTGCAGAGTGGCAGCAGGACCTCCCACCCTCACCAATCTCCCCCCACAGAGGCCCCACCCACTTTAGGTCACACCCCCATGTCACTGCTTGATGCCCAGTGGGCAATGCCAAGGTGCCCTCTGGGCATTGCCACTTTGCCCCTTGGTCAATGCCAGGGGCCAGGCTGGTACTGCCAAGGTGGCAGTGCCCAGGGGGCACCCCCTTATCCCCGACCTGCTGGGGGGCCTCAGTGGCTCCCCTTCAGTCCAGTGGGGTCCGGCTGCCAGCTCCCAGCAAGTGGCGAGCTGTTATAAACCCTGCTGGAGGTGGGGGCAGAGGCTTCGGGCCCAGAAACTTCAGTCCTGGGCCCGCCAATCAGATGTTAAATACGTTATAATCAGCATTTAAATAATTTATGCAGCTCTGGCCAATTTCTGGCACTGAGCTGACGGTGCTGGAAATTCAACGGCCGGAGACTCATGGAGGTCGTGGCACCCAGCAGAGAGCCCGTAAATGGCCTTGGCTTGAGCCTCCCGGTCCGCTGTGCTGGCTTGGAGAATTGCCCACCTGGAATTGAAAGCTTGTCTCAGTAATAGTGACCATGAAGTTATCATCCATTGTTGGAAAAACCCATCTGGTTCACTAATGGTCTTTAGGGAAGGAAATTGGCCATGCTTTCCTGGTCTGGCCTACAAGTGAAACCAGACCTGCAGCAATGTGGTTGACTCTTAACTGCCGTTTGAAATAGCCTAGCATGCCACTCAGTACAAGTGTGATTAGGGATGCACAACAAATGCTGGCCTTGCCAGGGAAACCCTGAACCCATGAAAGCTAAATTTTAAAAAACAGATTATTTGGTCATTATTATGTTGCTGTTTGTGGTAGCTTGCTGTGTACAAATTAGCTGCCGTGTTTCCTGCATTAGGACCGTGACTTCAAAAAGATTTATTGGCTGTGAAGTGCTCTGGTAATAAAAGATGCTTTATAAATGTAAATCTTTCTTTTTATCTAATTCTTTCAATTTCTTCAAACACCTTCTCAAAATCCAACTTTCCACCAGGCTTTCAGACAACTCTATCAACTTTCTTCCTAGGTCTCATTTTATGCCATTTTATCCTTTAATCTATCATTTATTTTTTCCGTCCTATGTAAAACACCTTTGGTTATACTCCACATTGAAGGTGCTACATAAATGCTCGTGTGAGGATTTGGAATGAGCACACCAGATAGCTTATTGCAGGGATGCAATTGTTTCAGCAGTGACCTGATCTAATATAATGCATATGGAGTGAAGGAATGTCTCATGGGATAAGGGACTGTGTGGATGAGACAAGTGTTTGCAGAAATGAACTCGAGTGCCTGCCTGAAGCAAATGCTAGTCTGTACACAGATTTTGCGAGGGGGAAAATACATCTTAGGGGCACCATGAACAGTGGCAAAGTGCTTGTTTTATAATGATCATTAACAGAGCATGAAACACATCTGAGAATACACATCAAGAGATTCTGATTTAGTAACCACTGGGAAACTGCTGCACTTGATGGTGAGTTGATTTTAAACGTGGGCATTCTCCCAAGAACAGAGCCACACGAGAAAGCTTCTTTGTGTCAATACAACCACAAAAACAATTTGCAAAAAATGTTTCTTTTTACATTTTAATGGGTTTCATGAGCATTCCCAAATGTTTCACTGGTAACAGATTATGGTCTCAGATAGTAAGCCACCTTCTCCTCTAGCTGCAGCAACATAAAGGGGATGATCTTGAGCTCATGCTCACTGTCCGTGTGAATGACAGCAGGGGCTCAAGATCCGGAAGTTGCAGTTCTTGCCAGCGAGAATGCAATTTTGGATCTTCCCTGCCCTTCACTGGCAACATCATCAGATTCACTCCCACAATGGGCATGAGCCTGCTTTACATGCATTTGAATAGATTTTAATATAATTAACCTGCCCACTCGCCAGATATTGACCCCTTGCCATATCGACACCGCGCTGATGTGATGTCACGTTGGCACGGTTTACAACAGGTTCACCTAGACATGAACTTGTCATGGAGATCTCTCCGGAGGCGCAAAGGTAAGTATTGCCCCCAGGGGAGATGGACATGGCCAGACAGTGGCCCAGCAATACCCCTAGCAATACCCCTTGGCACATGTTGGCACTGCCTGATCAACCTGGCAGTGTCAACTTGTGCCAAGGAATAGGTTCCAGTGAGAGTCTCATGGGGGAGTGGGATTCATTTAGTTGTGGTGGTGGCCAGGAGCAGAGGGAGAAGTTGGGTATGCTGGCAATTGCTGATGGGGAGGTGGGGAGGGGGCAAGGTGGAGGTGGGTGTCAGCTTAGATTGTGAGGGAGGGAGAAGGAGTTGATGATTGGGGGTGCAGGGGACATGGAGAAATGGGCTGATGATCGGGGGGGAAGAGCCTATGAAATGTTGGGGGGAAGGGCAGGGGCGTAGCCAGGTTCTAAAGTTAGGGGGAGCGAGCACATAAAAAAGGCGCCACGACACATACCAAATAATTTTAAATTCATTATACATTTTTATTTTGTATTTAAAATCAAAACATAATAAAAACACGTGTGTTATTTAATTATTTTACATTTTAAACGGAAAATGAAAACAAAACAATTCCCAGCTTAGTTCACTGTCTGTGCGGAGTTTGCACATTCTCCTCGTGTCTGCGTGGGTTTCCTCCGGGTGCTCCGGTTTCCTCCCACATTCCAAAGATGTGCGGGTTAGGTTGATTGGCCATGATTAAAATTGCCCCTTAGTGTCCTGAGATGTGTAGGTTAGAGGGATTAGTGGGTAAAATATGTAGGGATATGGGGGTAGGGCCTGGGTGGGATTGTGGTCGGTGCAGACTCGATGGGCCGAATGGCCTCTTTCTGTACTGTAGGGTTTCTATGATTTCTATGAATATGAAAAAGCATAGTATGAAGCAACTACACCAGCCTCTTTCATCTAGGCTTCATTCTAGCAAAGTTATCTATTACTTTATTATAATCTACCTCAGTAGCCAACTGTCTTTCAATGGAGACCAAAGCTAACCCAGACAATCTATCCTCGCCCATTGTAGAACGAAGGGAGGACTTTGTGTTGGAGTCGGCTAAAGGATCGTTCCGCAACTGCGCTAGTTATTGGTAAGGTCAGAAAAATGTGGACAGGTTAGGATAAATGGAACACATGTCATTGGCGATCATGAATTTTAGTACATTGTTGATGGTCAGTTTCTCGACACTTGAATTTGCCTTACTGCTAGTGCTCATTATCTCTTTGTACATGTCTTTGAATGAAAGAAACTCTTGTACGATTTCAGTTTGACTGTTGATGACGTCTGAGTACGTGTCTGCTAAAAATTCTAATCTGTTCACATTATCTGCGTTGTCAAAATGCTTTGGATCTAAACCACTAAATTTGGAAGCTACATTTTTAAAATGCTCAAATCTTTTACTTGTGCTATTTATAACAGAATCTAAAGACACTAAGGCGGCACGGTAGCACAGTGGTTAGCACAGCTGCTTCACAGCTCCAGGGACCTGGGTTCGATTCCCGGCTTGGGTCACTGACTGTGTAGAGTTTGCACATTCTCCTCGTGTCTGCGTGGGTTTCCTCCGGGTGCTCCGGTTTCCTCCCACAGTCCAAAGATGTGCGGGTTAGGTTGATTGGCCATGCTAAAAATTGCCCTTAGTGTCCTGAGATGCGTAGATTAGCGGCTAAATGTGTAGGGATATGGGGGTAGGGCCTGGGTGGGATTGTGGTCGGTGCAGACTCGATGGGCCAAATGGCCTCTTTCTGTACTGTAGGGTTTCTATGATTCTATGATAAGTAGGATTCAACTATGAAGTTCTTTCGGGCATCAAATATTCCTTCATCCTCTGCAATTTCTTCATGAAATCTTTTTCTTTTACCTTCTCTGTGCTGCTTGTATTCCGTATTAATATCACAATTTCGAGCCAACTCGGTTGCTTCATTCTCAATCTCCTCTCGGGAGATTGCATGCCTTCCTCGCTGCCTGAAGTCCCCACATCCGTATCACATCCCACGATTGCAGTACACGGATCGAGGACTTCAGATCTCGGGAAGAGATCTGAGGGGCCCGTGAGGAACACCCCGTTGAAAAGGCCCCACTTTTGAAGAATGTGCTCAGGGGGAGCAGTCGCTCCCCCTGCTCCCCCTCTAGCTACGCCGCTGGGGAAGGGGTCCGATGATTGGGGGATGGTAGAGAAATGCTAACTCTGATCATGGGTGGGGAAGGGAGACCTCCATGATAGGCTAAGGGGGAGCTTTACTCAGGTTCTGATTGGGGCACCCTTTAAAGATGGTGCCCTGCTTTTTGTGCAGCTGGGTTTTGCTGGCATGTTGAGGCTCTGCCCTCCTACATGACAGTGTGAAATCCGGTAACTTGATTTTTTTTGGCAGTGTGTTTCTCTGGAGAGAAAGATGCCCGTTTTCTGGCTGGAAAGAACACTCTGCCATTTTTTGGTAAAGTTTAGCTCACATTCCATACATACATACATATCAAACTACGAGCACAATAGTTGACCCAGGCCCAGAAGCTGACAATAACAACAATTTGCAATTCCACAGCACCCTTAATGCGATAAGACATTCCAAGGCGCTTTACAAGAGTGCTATCAAACAATTTTTTACAGCACACCATATAAGGAGAAATTTGCACAGATGCTTGGGCAAAGAGGTATGTTTTAAGTCATGTCTTTTAGAAGGAAAGCAACATAGAGAGGCAGAGTGATTTAGGAAGGGAAGGAATTCCAGAGCTTAGAATGTCAGCAGCTGAAGACCTAACCACCAATGGTTAAGTGAAGGAAGATACATTTGGAGAAGCATGGAGAGGTGAACAGCTTGAGGAGATTGCAGAGATAGTGATGGGATAAGTCAAGTGCAACACTGATTAGGAAGCTGACACAGGTTCCTGACAAAGTAAGCAGTTACACACGGTTTGTAAGTTAAGTTTCAAGCATACTTCACATTTCCTTCACTCATTTTGGAGGGAAAACAAACATAAAGGGCAGGATTTTCCAGCCACGCTCACCCCAAAACCAGAAAATCCCACCCGAGGCCAATGAATCTTTGCATGGTCCGCCCCACCATCCGCTACAATTCCCGTGGCAGGTGGGACGGGAAAATTCCCCCCAAATAGATAAAAATCTGAAGGAAAAACCTAAATATAGAATTGCTTATCCCCCTGTTAAAAAAGATGCACTCAGAATTTTTTTTAACATTGGCTGGTGATTTCAATAGATAAGAATATGAGGTGATGTTTAATATATGTTGTTGATTTGATATCTCCATTGTGACCTGTTACTCAAGACCAATTTCACCCCTTTGCTATTTAACAACTGATATATTTTAAATCTGAAAATGCAAAATGCAAACTGCAGACCAACTGTCAACTTAAAATGACCTTAACAATCATTTCTCAGATCCAACCCTACTTCCTGATCATTTCGTGTACAGAAAGACTCTGCTTCAAATTGCTCAGTTCATACAATCACAGAAATCATAGAAACTCTACAGTGCAAAGGAGGCCATTCAGCCCTTCAAGCCTGCATCACCAACAATCCCACCCATGCCCTATCCCTGCAACACCACGTATTTACCCTGTTAATGCCCCTAGACACTAAGGGGCAATTAAATCATGGTCAATCCACCTAACTCACACATCTTTGAACTGTGTGAGGAAACCGGAGCACCTGGAGGAAACCCACGCAGACACGGGGAGAATGTCTGCAAACTCCATACAGACTGTGACCCGAGGCCGGAATTGAACCGGGTCCCAGGTGCAGTGAGGCAGCAGTGCTAACCATTGTGCCACCATGCCACTCCTTTCATTCTACTCCACTCAGCTCATACTTTGTGTTGAGACACGGGTTAAATTAACACTGGAGGTGCTGAGGAAAAAGTGTAAGTGCCATTCATACCATTTCTCCAAAATTTCCGTAGATCTTCCACTTGCTGAATGAAGAATAATCAGGTACCCTTCACATCCCACTCTCCCTTGTCCCACTCTGTTTCTTATCACAGATTCTGCCTGGCTGGCTGAATGTTTCCAGTATTTGCTGTTTTTATTATAAGCATTCCCTGTTCCATGTTTCAGTGAAATGCCACACTTATTGCACATAAAGTCTTCCTGCTCCTTTGCTGTTACTGGTACTTGGGTGCTCCTCATTCACCAATGGTCTATCTCTATGGGGGTGATCTTACTGGGCCACCTCACCAGTCGACCGGCGTGGTGAGCCAGTAAGATCGCAAGAGAGGCGAACAACCGACTTCGCTCCCGGTTTCACGGGAAGGGTGTGAGGCTGATTTAAATATTAAAATCAGAATTTAAATATGATAAGTGAGCCCTGGACAGAATTGTCCTCATGGGTCACTGTCGACGTTTCAATGCAGGGTCTGGATCTTCCAACTCGTTTGGGGATGGTCCACCCATCAAGGCCTTGCTTTTAAGAAAATAAAACAACAGCTGTCATCGGCGAAGTCTTAGCACATTACGATCCCTTTTGTGATGTCTCTCTATACCCCATTAAACTCGGCCCCAAGCCCTCCATTACCATTAATGGTAGACTAACGGGTTGCTTTTCGTAAGAAACAGCAACAAAGGTTGTACCCACAACTCTCAGTCATTCCCTTGTACAAGTCCTCAGTCTTGATTAAGGGTAAAGGTTGGAGACTAGTGCGAATTTTGCTGAACACTCTTCCCCGACCATGGATATGGTCGTGCCTGTGTCAACCTCCATTAATCCTGATTGCCCATTTAGTCTTAAGGTTATTTTAATAGGTTCAGATTTGGTCATTGTTATGCAATTTAATTGATCCTCCTCGGATGTAGGTGAAACTTTTAGGGTGTGCATTCTCTTGGTCATCGGCCTATGTGTCGTTTTCCTAAATCTAGGTTTTCAGACTTTCATTTGCTGCTCTGACTCCAAATACCAGCAACAGTTATAATGTCTTGCTAGGCAGGATTCTGCAGGGACGGTTGTCTATCTGGTCCAAACCTGGCCTTGTTTTGGGGCGGTCCTACGGGCAGACCTGGATTCACCTGTTTCTGGATCCTTCCTAAGGGTGGCTATATAATTGCCTGCTCCCAAGATGTAGTTACCTATCTCAGTTGCACTGGTGTGGTTGTCCACTTCTATTGGGAACTCTTGTACTCGTATGCCCTATTTACCGCCTTTTCCAATGACAAAGCGTGTTGTACTTGTTTGCAGATCAGTTGGCCCTCTGCCAGCAGGCGTTTTTGGATAGTCACATTATTTTTCCCACATAACAGCCGGTCTCTTAGCATCTCATTAAGCACCAACTCGAATTTGCAGGCTTCTGCCAGACATCTCAACTTTGCTGAGAAACTCGTGACAGACCCCCACTCTTCTCCCAGATTGCCAAGTAAAACTGATACCTTCTCATGATTAGAGGTGCCTTAGGGTTAAAATATTCTTTCACTTCCTGAAGGTACCCGATACAAAACCTTCCTGAAAGGTCTTGGGATCTGGGGCCTCCAGGAAAGTTAAGCTGTGCATAATGGCAAATGCCGACAGTCCACATGCGGTCAGAAGAATGACCCGTTGCTTTTCATCTGACACTATGTCATTAGCCATTTGTTCTACATATTGGGCCCAGTCTTCCACAGTAGGATCAAAAGAGTCCAGTTTCCCAAACAGAGGCATAATGCCTGACAATGGCTTACCCCCAATGCACCATGGCTATTAACGAGCTAGTTGCCTCGGGTCATTCGTTTTTCCTCATTGTCACTGAAATAAATCAGCAGAGGCCAGTGTCCCTTCACCAGATTCCCTTTTATTTACAAGCTCTATTATAGTTCTTAGAATGCTACAGGTCCTGTTTCTAAATCCAGAGTGCCAGGAGACCTGACATTCCCAGTTATATATACAGAAAGGACTCCCTGATTGGTCAGGCAATAATGAGCTCAATCAGGGTGTTCATATTCCAAGAGGCCAACCTCAATGGTTGAAGTCATTACACATGCTACCATTGAGAAACATGTTTCTGCACGCATGGGATACCCAAAGTCCTGGTTTCTGACACTGCCTTTGCAAGCACTGAGTTTCAGACTTCATGCTTTCCAAGGGAATCAAACACATTAGGATAGCACCCTATCACCCGTCATCAAGTGGATTGACTGAACCGGCGATGCAGACTTTTAAGCTTGACATGAAGAAGCAACCTGCAAGCATCCATAGAGATCAAACAGGCGTGATTTTAATTCAACTCTCGGACGACCCTTCACACAATGACAGGAATCACCCCAACGGAACTATTAATGGGACGGAGATTGTGGGCAAAATTAAGCCTCCTGTTCCAAAACCTGGCAGGGAGGGTGGAGTCCCAACAAGAAAACCAGAAGAACTATGATTCTGCAAGAATGTAAAGAACATTCAAAACCAGCATCCCACTCCATGTGAGTGATGCACTATCAATAAGGCGAAAGACTACCGATATGCCAATATAAGTGTAGGCTTTTATTCACAACAGAATCAGGAGCAGATCCCAACAATTAACCGACCTGGACTGAACAAGGGGGAGGAGACAGCCACCTTTATACTAGGTGCTGAGGGGAGGCACCAAACTGGAAGGGGATGTGTCCAGGTATGACAAACACACACAACGGTGGTCCATATAGGACAAAGGCACAACTGAGGTCCACCACATTCACCCCTTCCTTTTAAAAAAACAACACGGGGGTGAAGCGGAAACAATATCACAAGTCCAGACGAACCGGTGGCTTGATCCGTCGTCGCGATCGTCGTAGTGCAGGTCGCAGAGTCGTCCGAGCAGGGAGCGGCGTCGGCCCAGGCTCCGTACAGTGAGCGTCGAGAGAAGGCGCTGGGTGGTGTGAAGCGGACCGATCCGTCGTCCTGTCTAGTCGTCGGGTACTGCGTGGCGACGGCTCCGGCGACTCAAGCGAGCTGTACATAGGGGCGAGAGGAATGGGCTGTGGCCCTGGTGGCGTATGGGGAACAGTGGGAACCGGAGCTGGGGGGTGGGGGGCTGCAACAGGCTCTGGGCACACTACATTGGGGACAGGGACTGAGGGAGGAAGAGGCGTAGCAGTCTCCGAATGGACGACACCAGGGACCGTGGGGCGGAAGGACGTGGTGACCTCCGGGGCACCCGCGGGTGCCAAGTCACGGACAGAAACCGTGTCCTCCCGCCCATCAGGGTACGCTACATAAGCATATTGGGGATTAGCATGGAGCAGTTGGACCTCCTCGACCAAGGGATCTGCCTTATGGGTCCGGACATGCTTCCGAAGCAGGACGGGTCCCGGGGACATCAGCCAATCCGGGAGCGAAGTACCCGAGGAGGACTTCCTGGGAAATGAAAACATCCGCTCGTGAGGGGTCGTATTGGTCGCTGTGCACAAGAGTGACCTAATGGAATGTAATGCGTCCGGAAGGACGTCTTGCCAACGGCTGACTGGAAGGCCCCTAGACCGTAACGCTAATAGAACGGCCTTCCAGACGGTTGCGTTCTCCCGCTCTACTTGACCATTGCCCCTGGGGTTATAGCTAGTGGTGCGGCTGGAGGCAACGCCTTTGGCGAGCAGGTACTGCCTCAGCTCATCACTCATGAAGGAGGACCCACGGTCGCTATGAATATAGGCTGGGAAGCCGAACAGAGTGAAGAGCTTGTTCAGGGTCCGAATCACTGTAGCCGTGGTCATGTCCGAGCAGGGGAAGGCAAAAGGGAAACGTGAGTATTCGTCAATGATATTCAGGAAATAAACATTGCGGTTAGAGGAGGGGAGGGGGCCTTTAAAATCAACGCTAAGGCGCTCGAACGCACGAGTGGCCTTTACAAGGTGCGCCCTACCTGGCCGGTAGAACTGCGGTTTGCACTCAGCGCAGACCCTGCATTGCCTGGTAATCGTCCGGACTTCCTCAAGGGAGAAGGGCAGGTTACGGGACTTGACAAAATGGAAAAATCTGGTGACACCCGGGTGACAGAGGTCATTATGGAGGGACTGTAGCTGGTCTAGTTGGGCACTGGCACATGATCCACGGGACAGGGCGTCTGGGGGCTCATTGAGCTTCCCAGGCCGGTACATGATGTCATATCTGTAGGTGGAGAGCTCAATCCTCCACCGCAAGATCTTGTCATTCTTAATCTTGCCCTTTTGCCTGGTGTTAAACAGGAAGGCAACTGACCGCTGGTCCGTAATTAAGGTGAATCGTTGGCCCGCGAGATAATGGCGCCAGTGCCGGACGGCTTCCACGATGGCCTGGGCCTCCTTCTCGACCGAGGAGTGTCGAATCTCAGGGCCTTGTAAGGTCCGGGAAAAGAAGGCCACCGGATGGCCCCTCTGGTTAAGGGTGGCAGCTAGGGCAAAGTCAGACGCATCACTTTCCACTTGGAATGGGATGGATTCGTCCACAGCGTGCATCGCGGCCTTCGCGATGTCCGCTTTGATGTCATCGAAGGCCCGACAGGCCTCCTCCGCCAGGGGAAAAGAGGTCGATTTTAGGAGCGGACGGGCTTTATCTGCGTAACGGGGAACCCACTGGGCATAATAGGAGAAGAAGCCCAGGCATCTCCTCAGTGCTTTGAGGGTAGTAGGGAGGGGAAGCTGCATAAGGGGACGCATACGGGCTGGGTCGGGGCCAAGGACACCATTTTCTATCACGTACCCAAGGATGGCGAGGCGGCGTGTCCGGAAAACACACTTCGCCTCAATATATGTCAGGTTCAGGAGAGTGGCCGTACGAAGGAATTTTTGTAGGTTGGCATCATGGTCCTGCAGGTCATGGCCGCAGATGGTGACGTTATCCAGATACGGGAAAGTGGCCCGTAGTCCGTGCTGGTCCACCATTTGATCCATGGCCCGTTGGAAGACTGAGACCCCATTGGTGACACCAAAGGGGACTCGGAGGAACTGGTAGAGGCGGCCATCCGCCTCAAAGGCAGTGTATGGGCGATCCTCCGAGCGGATAGGGAGCTGGTGGTAAGCCGATTTCAAATCGATCGTTGAAAAAACCCTATAGTGCGCGATGTGGTTGACTATGTCCGTGATACGGGGAAGAGGATATGCATCTAGTTGGGTATACCTGTTTATGGTCTGGCTGTAGTCAATCACCATGCGGTGTTTCTCCCCCGATTTAACTACGACCACTTGCGCCCTCCAGGGGCTGGTGCTGGCCTGGATAATCCCTTCCTGGAGCAAACGTTGTACCTCGGACCGAATGAAGGCCCGGTCATCCGCACTATAGCGCCTACTCTTGGTGGCTATAGGCCTACAATCCGGGGTGAGGTTATCAAATAACGGGGGGGGGGGGTGATCTTGAGGGTCGAGAGACTGCAGGTGGTGCGCGAGGGGCGCTGCCGTAACGGCGCCTGGCAGACGGAGAGCGGGGGATAAGGGCCATCGTACTGCAGGATGACGCTTCTATGATGGCTGAGGAAATCTAACCCCAGCAGTACAGCTGCGCAGAGTCGCGGCAGCACGAGGAGCCGAAAACGCTCGTAGACTATGCCCTGTACCGTCAGCGTCACCAAGCAGCACCCGAGGACCTCCACTGAGTGAGAATTCGAGGCCATGGAGATGGTCTGGCTCCAGGGTCGCACGGGAAGGGCATATTGACGCACTGTGCGAGGGTGTATAAAACTTTCCGTGCTCCCACAGTCAAACAGGCAGTTTTCTGCATAACCATTTACCTTGATCTCCATTATGGACTTGGAGAGTTGATGTGGCTGCGACTGGTCCAGGCAAATCGATGCCACTGTTGAATTAAAGAAGAATCCATCTTCGTCGCCGTCTGATGACGTCACGGATGAAGCTTCCTGCTCAGCTTGCCTTGATGCCAGTCTCAAAGATGGCGACTCCTGCACTTCCGGTGACCGCATCAAAGATGGCGATTCCCGCACTTCCGGTGACCGCATCCAAGATGGCGATTCGCGCACAGCCGCCGCCTGCATCAAAGATGGCCGCGCCCTCGGAGCACACATGGCTCCACGAGTCTTCAGAAGCGGCTTTGCTCTGCAGACTTTAACAAAGTGGCCTAGCTTACCGCATCCGGAGCAAATCGCGTCCTTTGCGGGCAGTGACGCCGAGGGTGCTTAGGGAGGCCACAAAAGTAACATTTGGGCCCTGCTGGAGCAGCCGTCGCAGTGGAGCCGTCGGTGGAACGGGATCCAAGGTAAGACCCGAGATTATGGGAGGCTGCTTCTAACGTTTCAGCCATCGTGGCCGTTTTCCGGAGGTCTAGGTCATCTTGTTCCAGCAGACGCTGCTGGATGTATGTAGACTCAATGCCCGCAACGTAGGCGTCGCGGATCAGATCCTCCGTGTTCTGAGCTGCTGAAACAGCCTTACAGTCGCATGCTCGGGCGAGGACTCACAGGGCGCGCAGAAATTGGGCGCACGATTCTCCTGGCTGCTGTTTGCGGGTAGTTAGGAGGTGTCTGGCGTAAACCACGTTAGGGCTCTTTCGGAACTGCCCTTTTAGGAGTTCGATAGCGTCCGCGTAAGTAGCAGCGTCCCGGAAGATTCCATAGACAGTTTCGCTTACCCGGGCGCGGAGCACGTGGAGTTTAGCAGCGTCGGTGTCGATGGCCGTAGCGGTGTCGACGAATGCTTCGAAGCAGTCCAACCAATGATCAAATTTATCAGAGGCTCCAACCTCTTGAGGGTCTAAAGCTAACTTGTCGGGTTTTAGAAACTGCTCCATACTAGTAACTGTTGTGAATAAAATTGATGCACTATCAATAAGGCGAAAGACTACCGATATGCCAATATAAGTGTAGGCTTTTATTCACAACAGAATCAGGAGCAGATCCCAACAATTAACCGACCTGGACTGAACAAGGGGGAGGAGACAGCCACCTTTATACTAGGTGCTGAGGGGAGGCACCAAACTGGAAGGGGATGTGTCCAGGTATGACAAACACACACAACGGTGGTCCATATAGGACAAAGGCACAACTGAGGTCCACCACAGTGAGGAACTTCAGAGATAGCCTCAATTGGGTCCCTGAGGTCACAACTCCGAAAGCTAATGGTATTTGCTACCAAATAAACCTGTTGGACTTTAACCTGGTGTTGTTAAAACTCTTACTGTCATAACAGAGAAGACAGGGGCCATGTCTTATCAGGTCCAAGTGCAGGGCAAAATTGTTAGGAAGCACCTGGACCATTACAGGAATAGGCCAGTGCAGGTCTCATTACCAGTCATTGAGACTACCACTACCAGGGTCGAGCCATGAGTAGAAGTCGACCCTAACCTTACCCCTCTGGGTGATGAGGACACAGGTTCCGAGATGGAAGCAGAAGAGACCAGCGCCACAACAGAAGCAAGATCTCAGGAAAAACCAGCGTCAGTGGCTTAACGATGCTCTCTTCGGAAGCAAAGATTCCAACCATTTCAAACCCCCTGATCCAGTCCGGCCTCCAATTGACCCTCCTGTGGCAAGGGTGTTGGGGAAGAAATGGACTTGAGGGTGGAGGGGTGTATGGTGGTTCGTCAATAGATTTCACCATGGGCCTCATAGAAATACGAGCTCCCCTATTAGGCAAATTAAGGCTTGCCCAATAGGGAAGGAGCAACTGTGGTAGATGGAAGGCAGGGGGGGGGGGGGGGGGGGAGTGGAGTTTGAAACCAGCTAGCTCCACCCAGGCATGTAATCAAAAGACTTCAGGACTGACCTTCACACTACAGCTGATGCGTGGCACTTTGCGCACGTTGTAAATTAAGGAAGACTGATGGAAGACTGGCCTCAGTAAGATTATTACAGATAGAAATGGAGCAATCTTTTGACACTTTTATATTTATTTACAGTGATGCACATTACAAGCATACATCTCCGAAACCACCATTTATGAGGGCTCAAGTGAATAGCCACCAACCAGCTGCTTAAAATTAAACATAGTGATCATGTAATTAACATCCATCTGCTCCTTGGGTGAATCTGATACTACATACCAGGAGCTTAATCTAGATTAATCTGTAAGTAAAAGTTTATTTATTAGTCACAAGCAGGCTTCCATTCACACTGGAATGAAGTTACTGTGAAAATCCCCTAATTGCCACACTCCAGTGCCTGTTCGGGTATACTGAGGAAGAATTTAGCATGGTCAATCGACCTAACCCACACATCTTTGGACTGTGGGAGGAAACCAGAGTACCCGAAGGAAAGCCACGCAGACAGGGGCAGAATGTGCAAACTCCACGCAGACAGTGACCCAAGCTGGGAATCGAACCCGGGTTCCTGGCGCTGTGAGGCAGCAGTGCGAACCACTGTGCCTCCATGCCACCCCAAGTGACTGTGCTATGACGATAAATTCTTTACTGGTAGATTGTTGTAGAACAGAAACCTTTTTTCCTGTTTGGTCATAAATCTCTCAGCTCATATCTCAGTCTAAGATCTCATGCTAGGTTTCAAGAAGCCCTTTTGTTGCTGTCTGAGAGCCCCAAATCTTTTGGAAACATGTCTTAAACACTACAAGATTCCCCTGTTTTGACACATTGTTGTCATTGGAAAACAGATTACCCCCTTCTTTGTGCAGTTCTAAATAACTGTGTCCAAACTGAAGTTGTCATCCACCAGACCCTCCAGATATTTGAAAGTAGTCCACAGACCCTACCAGAGGTCTTCAGCAATGCTCCATTTAAGGTATGTGGGTGTGTGGCTGCTCAGCAAACTAGAATGTAACATATATTAAAATAAAGTGGCCACTCACAACTTAACGAAAGTTCAATTACTTTAAAAATGCAGGGACTGCTCAGAGGAGTTGTTAGCCTGTCCTGCACAAAGAAAGTTTTGAGGGATCTTTGGTTTTGAGGCACTACTGAATTTATCTGCGCAGTCACTATTTGTTATCGGCAATAGCACCACCACTGCAACAGTTCCAGATTTCTTTTAGACCACTTTCCATTTTTGTTCCCCCAATTTTTGCCTGAAAGCATCAGGCTAGAATTTCCAGGAGGCCGAGAGAAATCCCTCAATCAACTCGTTCATTGATTTAGGTGTATCTACACTCTCGGGCTTTGCCTGTGATTGGCAGATAACCAGTTTTGGCAAGATAACTGGTTACAGGCTGTATTTCAATGGACAATACTCTTGCTTCTGATACAGAAGGTTGTACATTTGAGCCTGACTTAAGTAGGAAATTGCTCCTGGCATTTGAATGAAGTAGTGAGGATGCACTGTGCTCGCTTTTGGACTGCTGTGTTTTTTACACTACAATTGTGACTTCAGTGGTTGAAGAGTACTTGGGAGCATCCTCATCTTGTGAAAAGTACTGTACAAATATGAGTGGATCACAGCCTCCTGATGTCACCCATGCACTTTCCAGTAGGGGTGACTAGATAGCTGTCAGAAGTAGGAATCTATCTGAATCTCCCTCATCCTAATCTGGAATACAGAATATGTTTATCATTGCATTTATCACTTCTCCATTCCAAGATAAATGAGAAAACAAGATTAACATGCATTTATAACTCAGGGAAGGCTGGGGATTAAATCTGGAACTTGCATGATCTGTATAGCCTGGCTTCAGTTGCCTACTGGGGGTCAAAAAGGAACATCTCCAGATTTAAACTGAGTTTATAACTTTTTTCACCTCTCTCACTAATTACATAATCCTGGATAGCATGGGAAGTGTAAAAATTGCGATGCACCTGACATTGAAGTTGTGTGGGATAGGCTTGATAGACGGACAAGAGGGTCTTTTCCTGTCCATCATTGATTGAACATTCATATGTCATAGCCTTCTACACTGTTGAAACATTTATTTTGGGGAGCTATGCTTAGTACCTAGAACAATGCAAAGACTGAAGAATATTATGGCAAAAATCTTACCACGATTCAGGACTCCAGCTATCATGACTGCCCCTTTACAGATACTCTTTTGTTCACAACATGAAAAGATTGTTAATTTTAAAAATGATCTGTTACCATTGCTTCAAAAGAATCCTTGAAGTATCCTATGGTGCCCAAAGCTTTTTTCCACAAATACCGGATTCCTGTACAGCACTAGAGTGTAACCTGTCAGTACCTGCCTCTCGTGTTATCCGTTGCACTGTGAAACCAAATGGCCTTTCCTATCTCATTCCAGGAGCATTTTATCATGGATTTTTTGAGCTGCTGCCAGACTTATTGACTCCACTAAAGACAGCTAGTCAGAATAAAGTGTTGGACATCCTGATGTCAGTTACACCAATGGTCATTAAGTGTCAGGACCTACCAGTGTTGGTGACTCTGTCTGAGAGCAGTTCAATATGTAATTCAAAAGAAATACCAGAAATTAAGTTTGTTCCTGTTTTTAACATGAAACTTTCATATTAAAAGGTGTTTAAAATCTCTGAAAGCTCTGTGCTCACCCAGCCCGAGTATTTCATGCTTTTCCCATTCCCTATAAAGAACAAAGAAAAGTACAGCACAGGAACAGGCCTTTCGGCCCTCCAAGCCTGCACTGATCATGACGCCTGCCTAAACTAAAACCATATGCACTTACGGAGTCCGTATCCTTCCATTCCCATCCTATTCATGTATTCATCTAGTTGTCCCTTAAATGCCACTATTGTACCTGCTCCCACGGGTTCCTGACATTCACCACCCTCTGTGTAAAAAGCTTGCCTCGCACGTCTCTTCTAAACTTTTCCCCACGCATCTATGTCCCCTAGTATTTGACTTTTCTAGGAAAGAGCATCTGACTATCCACTCTGTCCATGCCACTCATAATCTTGTAGACCTCTATCAGGTCACCGCTCAACCTCTGTGGTTCCAGTGAGAACAAACCGAGTTTATCCAACCTCTCCTCATAGCTAATACTCTCCAGACCAGGCATCATCCTGGTAAACCTCTTCTGTACCCTCCCCAAAGCATCCACTTCCTCTGGTAGTGTGGCGAACAGAATTGTACACAATATTCTAAATGAGGCCTAACTAAGGTTCTGTACAGCTTCAGCATGACCTGCCAATTTTTATACTCAATACCCCGACCGATGAAGGCAAGAATGCTG
The DNA here is from genome assembly GCF_964213995.1 of Mustelus asterias. Classification (NCBI taxonomy): domain Eukaryota; kingdom Metazoa; phylum Chordata; class Chondrichthyes; order Carcharhiniformes; family Triakidae; genus Mustelus; species Mustelus asterias. The sequence goes on along the minus strand of NC_135803.1, from coordinate 93,277,532 downwards.
TATGATTTTTTGACTATCTTATCCACCTGCGTTGCCACTTTCAGTGATCGGTGGACATGTACACCCAGATCTCTCTGCCTGTCAATACTCCAAAGGGTTCTACCATTTACTGTATAATTCCTACATGCATTCGACCTTCCAAAGTGCATTATCTCACACTTGTCCGGATTAAACTCCATCTGCCATTTCTCCGCCAGGTCCTAAACTCTGGAATTCTTTTTGTCAATGCCTCCAGCTCCCTCTCCGTCTTTTTTTTAAACCACCAGTTTGACCAAGCCATTAGTCATTCCCCCTGATATCTCCCTTTTTGGCTCATTGGTGCTTTTTTTCAATTATAGTTTCTTGATGCCTTTCCACATTAAAAACACTATATAAATATAGGCTGGTGTTTACAGAATTAAAACAGAAACACCTAATGTGGCAGGGATGTGTAGAAAGAGTCCAAGCTCCTTTGGTCAATGTAACTGTAACAGTGAGTACTTTAGACAGGGAGAGTGTTGCATAGAAATCAGTGCAACGTATCTCTCTTGGATATAAATCAACTGTAACTTTAAAGGAATTACTGAGTGGGCAGTAAATATCCTGAGTCTAAGGGAAGCAGGAGTGAGCAGAGATTTTTTTTTAAAATAGTCATTTATTTATAGCAGCAGCCAGTGGGCTGATGAGGTGGTGTTGTAAACTATGTGCCAGATTAAAGCAGCATTGGTGACCATGTTCAGTGAGGAGGAATGTATTTTTCAGAATATAGTCTGGTCATACCCCTGACACTGAGCGAATCTTCAAAGATGCTTGAGTCACTAGGGTAAGGCGAGGCCCAAGCAGTGCAGAGGGAAAAATGCAAAGAAATAAACAAGTCAGCTTCGATTACTTGCTGTGTACTGTAGCTGCCTCATCCTTTGTGATTCATCAGAATTAAAATCTGATTAAAGCCTGGATAACACAGGACTAAGAGCATATGGTGATGACGTGTAATAAAACTGAGGTCGTGTATTCAGCGAGACAATGACTCATCGATCATGGAACACAGAAAGTGTTTGTATTTGTGCATATACTTCTGTTTCCATCTGTTATTTTAACCGTGCTTAGCTTGGGCCCATTCCATAGCAATGCTACTCTGAAAGGCACGTTACATTATCACCATGGCAATGATAGGGAAGGGAGGAGAGCTGGAGCTTCTTTCACATTGAGCTCCTGATAATAGTTCCCTAATTAGCTTTTACTGGCTGTTAGCTGTAAAAATCCTCATGTATCAGTGAAATAGGCTATTTACCAAGTTTCTTTTAGAAAAACAGTTTGCTACCTTACTACTCAAAGTGTGCCCTATTTAAAAGATAATTTTTTAAAGCAAGCACTCCAAGGTCCATGCACATGTATGTACATACAGACATGCACATATACTAACTCACAGAAACACACACACATATGTAAATGCTTGGATATGTAAATACATGGATACACATGCACAAGGAATCATAAATATATCTTGACAAACTGGGCCCTATTTTACCATTTTGATTCTAAGTGCTGGGCGGACTTGAATCTGGGAGTGTTTCAGATCTGACTTTTAGACCCGTTCTCAGGCGCCCCCATACACACTCTGCCTGAAAAAATAACAGTGATTCTGAATCACACTGCACAAGCCTGTGGGCGGGGCTTATCGCGCCCGATCAGCGCCTCCAACTGCGCATGCCCAGAAAATAAAGGGGGGGGGGGGGGAGGGGGGGGGGGGGGGAGGGGAGGGGGGGGAGGGGGGGGCGGTATAGAACCCACACACACAAGCCCTTAGTGACTGAACCGCCTGGTGATCAGGGCCTCCCTTGCCACCCTCACATGCCTCATTTGGGCTGCCAGCCCTCCAGCGCCTGGTTGGTGTTCCTCAGTATGCTCTTCCTCATCTTCCTTCTCGTCCTTTTCCTGCTCCTCCTCCTGCTGGTCATCCTCCCCAGCAATGCCCGGCTGGTCAGCCTCTACGTCCTCCTCCTCCTCCAATAGGTCACCACTCTGTAGAGCCAGATTGTGCAAGGCACAGCACACGACCACTCTGCGGGAAGAGATCATTGGATTGCATTGGAGGGCCCCTCCAGATTGGTCCAGGCACCGGAATTGTATTTTGAGGAGCCCAATGCACCTCTCCACTATCGCGCGGGTGGCTCCATGGGTCTCATTATAGTGGGTCTCTGCCTCAGACACAGGCCTCTGCACAGGCATCACAGCCATGTCTGAAGCAGGTAACCCATATCACCCACAAGCCACCCCCGCAGCCTGGGCTCCTCCTCAAATGCTCCCGACAATGAAACTGTCATGCACACTACCTGGATGTCTTGCGCAGACATGCATAATGTTCATGTTATGGTCGCACACGAGCTGAACATTCAGGGAGTGGAACCCTTTTCTGTTGATGAATCTCTGCGGATTCTGTAGGGAGGCCTTGAGGGTGACGTGTGTGCAGTCGATGGTCCCCTGAACATTAGGCATCCCAGCAATGGCAGTGAACCCTGCAGCCCGGGCTTTCTGTGGGCATGGTCCAGGTTAAATTTAATGTACTGCCCAGCCCGGGCATACAGGGCTTCTGTGACCTGCTTGACACAGGTGTGCACGGCTGATTGGGAGATGCCACAGACATCTCCGCTCGGGGTCTGGGAGGAACCAATTGCATAAATATTCAGAGCAGCCGTCAATTTGACAGCCACTGAGAGTGGGTGCCCGTCTCTGCCTCGAGGTGCCAGTCCTGCAACAGCTGGTACAGGTGTTGCACTGTCTCCTTTCGGAGGGGGAGACGTTGACGGCACATGGTGTCTGACATCTGTTCAAATGACACTCGTGCACGGAACTGCCAGGGTCTCTGCTCCCTCCTTCTCCTGTGCCTCCCCTCTGGGGGAATGGCGGCCACCTCCTGCCTCTGGTGGTCGTCTCTCTCTATTCCTGCAAGTGGTAATGCCCGGGCCTCCTCTGGTGCCCGCAATTCTTTCTCCAGTTCCTCCTCCTCAGCTCCAGCAACAACCAAAAGAACATCAAGATCGATTTGTTGCATTGCAAAAGCCATCTCATCACTCTGAAGGGGGTGGGAGGGGGGGGGGGGAGGGGGGGGGGGATGGAGAGGCACACATGTAGAGATTAAGGAACGCTGCTTGCCCCTAGCACATCAACAGTCACTGCCCCTCTCCCCCAATTCCCCCAGCCACATGCTCCCCACAATCACAGCTCCTTGCAAAGTTGAGGGGCTGCAGCAGTGCTATTGGCAAGGGCTTTGTGCACATCCTTCCGCTGGAAGGGAGCTGAAAGCACTCGCACCCAACAGCACCGGAAGACTCAAGGTCAGTGCTGAGACCCAGGTCCATGCTGAAAATCGGACATCGGAGACCCTGCTGAGCAACAGCACCCCCGCCTCCCCCATCACACACACTCGCAGAGCCACCATTGACCAGAGACAGAAAATGGCCGCAACAAAAGGACATCCGTGAGTAGCAGAGAGCCATTGGATGCTACCTCCTCACTAACCCTCACTGATGGAGCGCCCGAATCGGACTGTTATGGAGCATGTCTCTTTCGCTCCAATTCCGGATTGGCGAACGCGGTGGTAAATGGGGAAGTGCTGGTGAAGTTGGGTGTGCAGCCCATTAATTCCATTTAAATGCATTTAAACGACTGCCGTGCCCGTTTCGGGCATGGTCCAGATCGCAGCTATTTTCAGGCCTTGGTAAAGGGAAAACCGGCGCGGAGGCGGGCACGGATCGCGCTACTTGCCTCACGCCCGACTTTACCAAGTTTTCGTGCCTGAAAATGGGTACAACTTGATGGTAAAATTGGGCCCACTATATACACATGTGGACAATCGCACAAAATAAAAGAACAACAGTAAGTTGCATTTGTATAGTGCCTTTAATGCAGTGAATATTTCAAGGCACTTTGCAGAAACAATTTAAACAAGAAATGAGTCACATAACAGGATACTAAGACAAATGGCCAAAAGCCAGGGGGCAGAATTTTCCCCCAAAATGTCTAAGGGCGCAATCTTAGAAAAATAAATTGTAAGTGTTGAACGAGCGAGAAGAAAGGAGAGAATTGCATTGGTGTTTTTCGGTGAGCTGCAAGTTGCAATCTTATGACACTTAGAGCAAAACAAGAGCCAGTGGGTGGGGGGGGTTACAGCCTAAGCTCGCTGTGAAGCTGACTGCTGAGCTCCTGGGGCACTGTTGCACAGGTGCCTCAATACTGGGAGATCTCCTGCCACCCCCACACCTCCCCCACACATATCGGGACCCCGATCCCTCACCGATCACTCCCTGTGCCGGTGTCCCACTCAACCACCCCCCACCCCCCAACCCACGGACATCGGGACTCCCCCCTGTGCCAATCCTCCACTGCCCACCCCCACTGATCACCACCCCAGAGTTCCCCTCCATCCCCAATCACCAACCCTGCAGAGTTCCAACCTTTCCTCCCGCCCCTGCAGATTTCCCTCCTTCCCCCCTGATTACCACCCCCGTAGAGTTCACCTTCCCACCCCGATCACCACCTCTGCAGAGCTCTGCCTTTCCCTGCCACCCCTGCAGAGTTCTCCCTTCTCCCAATCACCATCCATTTGCAGAGTTCTCCTTCCCTCCCCGATCACCACCTCTATGGAGATCCACCCTCTCCTGCCCCTTTTGCCTCCCACTACCATAACCCCACCGCCACTCAGGATCCACCCCCACTCAAGCCCCACACACTTGGCACTGCCCCATGGCACAGTTATGGTGGCCATGATGTGGAGATGCCGGCGTTGGACTGGGGTAAACACAGTAAGAAGTCTCAGAACACCAGGTTAAAGTTCAACAGGTTTATTTGGTAGCAAAATCCACAAGCTTTTGAAGCGCTGCTTCTTCATCAGGTGAAATCCCACTCACCTGATGAAGGAGCAGCGCTCCGAAAGCTAGTGGCTTTTGCTACCAAATAAACCTGTTGGACTTTAACCTGGTGTTGTGAGACTTCTTACAGTTATGGTGCCCAGTGGACAGCTCCAAGGTACCTGGTGGGCAGTGCTAGGGTGCACAGTGGGCACTGCCAGGTGGTACTGCCCCATGGGTAATACCTGGCTCTGCCCTCAATGAAACGGGGGCTCCAGTGGCATCCGATCCCCCTGGTGAAGACATCATGTCCTCTACTGATGAAGACCAGCTGTGATTCTCACCGGTCAGGAGTTCGACTGGCAAGGGGATAACGCAAGTGAGCCCGGACAATGACATTCGGGACTCATTAATATGCAGACCTCTTGTACGCACTCCTCATCACAATGCTTCGCCACTTCGTGCAATGAAAGCTTTCATGCAAATCAAGCCGGTATGGATGCAACAAGCGCGTGACTCACCCAAAGAGGCCGCAGCTGTGCACTGTTAAGAAGGAGGAGCTCAATTTAAAATTAAGGATGCACTCACTGTCAGTCACACCAGGAAGATGACAACTCGTAGAGTGGCTCCACGATTTACAGAAAGAGAGTTGGGACAGCTGCAGGATGTTGTGAAGGAGAAGAGGTCCATCTTTTTCCTCAGAGATGGTTGAAGACCCAGGGGTCGGGCCGGCAACATGGCCTGGGCAGCGATGGCAGAGGCAGTCAGTGCCTGCACACTGACATGGAGGACTGGCAGTCAGTGCCGCAAGAACATGAACAACCTCGTCGGGCAGCATCGATGAGTGTCCATCCCATCCCGGCATTAGTCATGCCTGGAATGTCCACATCAACCCACTCCTTTACACCCCGCAGCCTTCCAGCATTCAACACCCTCGGACCTTCTTCCAATCCCTCTGACACCTCCGTCACAACCCCCTGCACGTTGTGGCACGATCCTGACATATGCCATCTGATTGCCCTCACCCCCAACACCCTGACACCTGAACTACTCAGGTGAGTTGCGAACTAGACAGATACTTGTCCCTTCCTTGCATTGAACCATCTGTCTTCTTTCCCAGGGGATGATCTGGATCAGCCCAGGCCGTCAGGAGTTGACGGACCCCACTGTAGCCCCCACTACAACCCCTGCTGAGACCCTTATCGATACCCCGGAACGAAGCCCTGAAGAAACCTCAGAGGAAAGCACTGACCAAGTGACACAGGTGCATTATGTGCACCATCCATCAATGCAAAGTCACCTCAATGGGATATGTTAGTGGTGAGGCTTCTGGGATATTTTCTGGTGAGCACCACAAAGCTGCAGATGTACATCAGGTGGAGGCAGGAATGTCTGAGGGATCGGGCTGGAGGACGTCTCCCGGAGCCAAGGAAACAGCTGTCCCCCAGCCAGGTGCTGGGCCACTGGGATCAGTTCTCACGAAGTTGCCTGAGATGTATAGGCAGAGCCAGGGATTGCAAGAGAGGCTGTCAGCAACATTCCAGCAACTGTAAGGTTGTTTAGAAGAGTCCCACAGCCTTCAGGTGCAGGAGGTGATGCTGGCATTGCGTGGCACCCAGGACAACACTGCAAGCGTGGCAACCACAGTGGAGAGCCTGGGACAGGAAGTGTTAGACATGGATGGCATGGTCCAAGGCATGGCCAAGTCTCAGAGGACCATGGTTGAGGGCCACAGGAGCATGCTCAAGATCTAACTGACTGTGGCTGCAGGCTTTGAGAGCACAGCCCAGTCACAGCAGGCCATGAGTGCGGGCCTCAAGAGCTTGGCCCAGTTTCAAAGAACACTTGCTGAGGGGCTCCAGAGCTTTGGCCAGACTCAGAGGCCTATCAATGAGGGGTTTCAAAGCTTGATCCAGACTCAGAGGGTCATCGCTGAGGGCTCATACACCATGGTGCAGATGCACTTGGACCTCCATGACTGCCAAAGCCAGGTTTCGCAGAGGCCTTTGGAGCTCACCCCAGCTGCCCCGCCATACCATGAGTGCCCCAGGGGCCAATGAGCACCCGAAGGAGGAAGCACTGCAGCCCATGCCAGAACCTTCCACCTAGAAGACCTAGGCTGCCCAGCCATTACAAATTCTCCTTCCTGACACCAGTGCATCTCATGGGCAACAGGCTGAACAGGGTAGTATGGCGATATCTGTGTCAACCGAAAGTCGGCTGGGGCCCTCCAGTCCTGGCCCCCCAGGGGACACCAGCCAAGGGCATAACAGGCCACTGGGGGCGGCGGGGGGAGCAGTGGAACACGGCTGACTGCCTCCACCTGTGATGTGCATCCTGGGGATGTGGCATCCAGACTTAGCGGTAGGCCACCTAAGTTTAAGAAGTTGTAGGGTCACCAAGAGAGCACGGGTGAAGGCATGCACTAGTGAGAGTTTTGGTAACTGTCAATCTACAAATTCACTAATAAATGTTATTGCACCCCAGATCTGTGACTAATCTGTCTGTGATCTGCACCCCCTCCACCACCACCCCTCTGGGCCCCCCGCCCCCCCACCCAGGGATGACCATACCCCGACTGTACGCATAGAGGCTTAGAACATCGCTCTGCATGAAAGACACCCTTAGGCCCACAAAGTCTGCAATCCCCAGGTTGCAGTATCTGTGCCAGACCCCTAACTGCTGTGGTATTCCAAGCGCTCATTGGAAACCACCGCTAATGGGGCCTCAGTGACTTGAGCTCCTCTGCCCCAGTCCCCGCTGGTCCCCCAAGCAGTGGCTCTGCAGTTCAGTGGTCAAAGCACTGGTTTTGTAAACCAGGGGGCAGAAGATCAATTCTTGAAAGGTTAGTCATGGCACAAATCAATTCCGGCCTCCCAGATTTCCTGGATTCACTACAGTTCGCTTACCACCACAAAAGGTCCACAGCAGACGCCATCTCCCTGGCTCTACACTCAACCCTGGAACACCTGGATAACAAGGACACCGATTCAGACTCCTATTTATTGACCACAGCTCAGCCTTCAACACCATTATTCCTACAAAACTCATCTCCAAACTCCGTGGCCTGGGGCTTGGCTCCTCCCTCTGCAACTGGATCCTAGACTTCCTAACCCACAGCCCTCCTTCTTGCCCTCTTCCTCCTTCACTTCCTCCTGGGCCCCCTCTATAAACTCAGAGAGTTTGGCAGCATTTGTGGAGTGAGGAGTCAATGTTAAATCCCAGAGCCAGAGCTCCTCTCCCCTGACTGTATATAACTATGCCACCTCCAGCTCTGCTGGATCTATCCTGCTGGTAGGACAGATCAAACCCAGGGACAGTGATGGAGAAGTCTGGAACATAAACTGTAATATATGATTCTCTGAGTATAACTATGGCTGCAATCTCTCCCCCATGCCGGTCGATTGGCGCGGCGAGCCGGTAAGATTGCGTGCAAAGCCAGAAATCAGGTTTGTGGAGGATTCTTGCTGCACGGAGAGTTATCGGCGGCTTCATGCCCAAAAATAGTGCAAAGTGGATTCTCATGTTAATGACATGCTTAGCATGGGGGGAGCTCTACAGAGGGGGAGGAAAATGGGGGAGCTCTGCAGTGGAGGGTGATCAGGAGGACGGTATGCAAGGGAGGGGACTGGGAGGGGTATGTAAGGGGGGGAGGGACCGGCAGAAGGGAGGGAGACCGGTACAGGGGGTTCATGCAGGGTGGGCCATGGGGGCAGGGAAGGTTACACTGCTGCCAATAATGGGGGTGGGAGAGCAATGTGTGTGGGCGGGGAGTCAGGAGGTCTCCCAGTTCACTGGGTGATCAGGGCGGCTGCACAATGATTCCCAAAACAGTCTGCAGCCGCCTTCACCAGCAAGCTTAGGTTCTGCTCCCCCATGCCCCCAAAACTAGTGAGAATTGCACTTCTTTCTAAAATAGTGAGAGAGGGCATGATCTTATCGGCTCTCCATGTCTGTTGATTGACGTGGCGAGCTTGTAAGATTGAATGAGAGGCCAAAATTCAGGTTCATGCCCAATTGTACCAATCCTGTTTTGCTGACGAGATCGGCTTCATGCCATTTCTTGACATGTCATTCGTGAGTCCTGGACGCTATCACCTGGGCTCACTTGTACTTACACCCTCGCCAGTTTGAACTCTCACCAGTGAGAATCACAGCTGGTCTCCAACAGCGGAGACCAGATGTGTCGGCCTCGCTGGGGAGTTTGGAGGCCATTGAGGCCCAGGGTTGTTGGGGGCAGGACCGGGCAGTGCCCATGGTCAGTGCCAGTCTGGCACCCTGGCACTGCCCACTGGGCACCATAACTGTCCAAGGGAAATGCCAAGGGAGTGAGGCCTGAGCCTGAGTAGGGATGTGGCTATGACAGGGAATGGCAAGGGGCTGGACCGTGGATGGGGGCGGGGGGGGGAGGAAGTTCTTCAAGGGGGGGAGGGGCAAGGGGAGGGGAACTCTGCAGAAGGAGGAGACAAGGGGGGAACTCTGCAGGGGGTAGCTTTGTGGGAGTTGATCGGCAGAGCAGCTCTGCGGGGGTGTGATCGGCAGGTGGGAGCTCAGTAGATGGGGGTGATTGGTGGGGGGGGGAGTGGCAAAGCAGGGGGCATACAGTGTGGACTGTGGAGGCGGATGTGATGGAGAATTCATCAGGGGGTCCCGATGCTAGCAACCCATGTGGAGGTGGCAATGCTGCCAATGATGGGGGCGTGGGGGGAGGGTGGGGGGGATGGGGGGGGCAATGTACAAAGAACAAAGAACGAAGAACAGTACAGCACAGGAAACAGGCCCTTCGGCCCTCCAAGCCTGTGCCGCTCATTGGTCCAACTAGACCATTCGTTTGTATCCCTCCATTCCCAGGCTGCTCATGTGACTATCCAGGTAAGTCTTAAACGATGCCAGCGTGTCTGCCTCCACCACCCTACTTGGCAGCGCATTCCAGGCCCCCACCACTCTCTGTGTAAAAAACGTCCCTCTGATATCTGAGTTATACCTCGCCCCTCTCACCTTGAGCCCGTGACCCCTCGTGATCGTCACCTCCGACCTGGGAAAAAGCTTCCCACTGTTCACCCTATCTATACCCTTCATAATTTTGTACACCTCTATTAGGTCTCCCCTCATTCTCCGTCTTTCCAGGGAGAACAAGCCCAGTTTACCCAATCTCTCCTCATAGCTAAGACCCTCCATACCAGGCAACATCCTGGTAAACCTTCTCTGCACTCTCTCTAAAGCCTCCATGTCCTTCTGGTAGTGCGACGACCAGAACTGGACGCAGTACTCCAAATGTGGCCTAACCAGCATTCTATACAGCTGCAACATCAGACTCCAGCTTTTATACTCTATACCCCGTCCTATAAAGGCAAGCATACCATATGCCTTCTTCACCACCTTCTCCACCTGTGTTGCCACCTTCAAGGATTTGTGGACTTGCACACCTAGGTCCCTCTGTGTTTCTATACTCTTGATGGCTCTGCCATTTATTGTATAACTCCCCCCTACATTAGTTCTTCCAAAATGCATCACTTCGCATTTATCCGGATTAAATTCCATCTGCCATTTCTCCGCCCAATTTTCCAGCCTATCTATATCTTGCTATATTGTCCGACAATGTTCATCGCTATCCGCAAGTCCAGCCATCTTCGTGTCATCCGCAAACTTGCTGATAACACCAGTTACACCTTCTTCCAAATCATTTATATATATCATAAATAGCAGAGGTCCCAGTACAGAGCACTGCGGAACACCACTGGTCACAGATCTTCAGCCGGAAAAAGACCCTTCGACTGCTACCCTCTGTTTCCTGTGGCCAAGCCAGTTTTCTACCCATCTAGCCACCTCCCCTTGTATCCCATGAGCCTTAACCTTCTTAACCAACCTGCCATGAGGGACTTTGTCAAATGCCTTACTGAAGTCCATATAGACAACATCCACGGCCCTTCCTTCGTCAACCCTTTTTGTCACTTCCTCAAAAAGCTCCACCAAATTTGTAAGGCACGACCTCCCTCTTACAAAACCATGCTGTCTGTCACTAATGAAATTGTTCCGTTCTAAATGCGCATACATCCTGTCTCTAAGAATCCTCTCCAACAACTTCCCCACCACGGGCGTCAAGCTCACTGGCCTATAATTACTCAGGTTATCCCTGCTACACTTCTTAAATAACGGTACCACATTCGCTATCCTCCAATCCTCAGGGACCTCACCGGTGTCCAATGAAGAGACAAGGATTTCCGTCAGAGGCCCAGCAATTACATCTCTTGTCTCCCTGAGCAGTCCAGGATAGATGCCATCAGGCCCTGGGGATTTGTCAGTTTTAATGTTTCCTAAAAAACCTAACACTTCCCCCCTTGTAATGGAGATTCTCTCTAACGCGTCAACACCTCCCTCTGAGACACTCCCAGTCAACAAGTCCCTCTCCTTTGTGAATCCGATGCAAAGTATTCATTTAGGATCTCCCCTATTCCCTTGGGTTCTCAGCATAATTCCCCTCCTTTGTCCCTGAGAGGTCCGACTTTTTCCCTGACAACTCTTTTGTTCCTAACATATGAATAAAATGCCTTAGGATTCTCCTTAATCCGATCTGCCAAGAATATTTCATGACCTCTTTTTGCCCTTCTAACTCCCCGTTTGTGTTCTTTCCTACTCTCTCTGTATTTTTCCAGAGCTCCATCTGTTTTCAGTTGCTTGGACCTAACGTACGCCTCTCTTTTCTTTGTGATCTGATCCTCAATTTCCCTGGTTATCCACGGCTCTCGAATCCTACCTTTCCTATCCTTCCTTTTTACAGGCACATGCCTGTCCTGCAGCCTTATCAACTGTTCCTTAAAAGACTTAACCCCGAACAGCCTCTCCCAATCAACGGCCACCAATTCCTGCCTAATCCGGCTATAGTTAGCCTTCCCCCAATTTAGCACCCTACCCTTAGGACAACACTCGTCCTTGTCCATTACTATCCTAAAGTTAACAGAGTTGTGGTCACTATTTGCCACATTTTCCCCTACCGAAACTTTGACGTACATGACGTGAGGGGGGGGAATGGCAGGTGGTCTCCCAGTTCACTAGGAGATTAGGATGCCTGCATAATGGCACTCCAAGCAGTCTGTAGGCGGCTTCACAGGCGAGCTTAGGGTCCATCCCTCCCCCCAACTGGTGAGAATTGCATTTCTGTCCAAAAAGGTGACAGAGTGTTATCGGATTACATTTTTAAACCTGCCCAAAAAACGAGTCTGAAACCCTGCCATTTCTCACTGGTTTGGCATTTCGGGTGTGATTTTGCACCCTCATCCCACCCATCGATCAGTGTGGTGAGGTGGTAAGATTGTGTGCAAAGAAAAAAATCAGAAGCACCCGGTTTCACACTGGTTCTGATTTTTCCAGCCCCTTTTTCCGGGCAAGAACTGCTTCGTGCTCAAAATCGGTGTGACGTACATTAGCATGCATTTGAATGCATTTCAATATAATTAGCAAGCGCGGCATGCGATCGTCCCCCTTCATTTACATAACTGCCTCATTGGTCATTCTCACGTCACACCAATGAGAATTACAGTTGCTCCATGTAAGTGTGGTTCAGGTGCAGCTGTGATGAAGGACAGCAAGGAGATAAGTGCTACTGAGCACCAACCTCCAGGGTTCTCAATTGTGACCATGGTGCGGGGTGGGCTGGGAGGCTTGCATGGGTGCAGTGGTTTGGGATGGCACATGCCAGTCTGGGGATCCTGCAGTTAGGGGCCTTCGCTGGCTTGGGGCTCTGTTGCACGCATTCCCCCAACCCAGTGAAAGACCCCCAGGGATTGCATATGAGGTCGACCCCCAACCTCACTGACATTGCTACGGTTACCCTGCCATCTTTCTGCTGGACAGCCTGTCTGGTTGACTGCTTACATTCCATCCCAGGCTCCACTAACAGTACCAGGCAGCAGCTCTGTCAGCTGCTGCACCAATCAAGGGAGCTCTGCAGGAGTTAGCACAGCTCCTTACACTGCATGGACTCTGCAGTGTTGCCCTCGATGGGAACCCACCTCGTGCTAGTCATGAGGATGTTTCTCCACTGTTGGTCTGAACTGTAATCCATTCCTGGAAGCCACTGCACCAGACATCCAGGTAGGTGCACCCATGCCTATACTTAAAGGGTTCCCAATGACGACCCCCGCACAGACATCCATATAAGATTAAGGTTTAGTCACAAGTACGCTTACATAAACATTGAAATCCCCGAGTCACCACACTCCGGCGCCTGTTTGGGTACACTGAGGGAGAACTTAGCATGGCCAACCAACCTAACCAGTACATCTTTCGCACTGTGGGAGGAAACCGGAGCACCTAAAGGAAACCCGTGCAGACACAGAGAGAACGTGTAAACTCCGCAAAGACAGTGACCAAGCTAGGAATCGAACTCAGGCCCCTGCGCTGTGAGGCAGCAGTGCTCATCACTGTACTCCGTGCCCCCCATAGCAAGGGTACAATGACGGTTGGTAACCCATCGAGGGGCGCAGGGGATGGTGTCAAGTTGCCACCATCCACACTCATGGGGACATGGGTTGCTGGGAGGGAGTGCAGGACTTGGGGTGGATAAACTCACGGACTGTCTCTCTCTCTCGCTGCCCCATCCCATTATGATGCAGCCCTGATAACACAGAAGTCTGACTCCTACCTATTTTCTGATCGCACACTGGCGCCTGGGCCCATGTCTGAGTGAGAGTTGGGGGCACCACCATCTGGTGCAATGCCCCAAGGGATGGGGAGGGGGGGCTGATTTGGGGTGGGGGGGGGGGGGCGTGGTCCCAGGGTCTGGTGTGTGCTGAGGATGCCATGCCAGGCTGTGTGATACAGTGGGCCTACAGGGCACCCACTGCTGGGACAGCTTGGGATGAGTGATTAGGGGTCTGGCACAGACACTGGGAAATGGGGATTGCATACTCGGTGAGCTGAAGGGCCTCTCCTATGCAGAAAACACTCTGAGCCCCTCTGGGTACAGTTGGGGTATGGTCATCTCTGTGGGAGGTAAATCAGACAGATTCGTCACAGCTGTAGGGTGCAATAACATTTATTGGTGAAACTAACATTGGAATAACATTAAGTGGTGATATTTAGCAGTGCTATAAATCAGGTGTGTGTTATTCTGAACAGTGCCTATTTTCTTGAACGTAACTAGTACAGCCCTTCACCCGTGCCCTCTGTACAACTCGTACAACTTTTTAATCCTACAAGGCTTACCATCACGTGTAGGTGGCCCAAGGATGTACATCAGAGGTGGAGGTGGTCAGCTGCATTCTGTGACCTGTGGTCTGTGATGCCCTTGGTAGGTGTCCCTGGAATGCTGGGACTTGTAGGCCCCGGCCTACTTTCTGGTGTCACATACTGGTGCCACTCTGTTTCTCTCACTTCTCATGAGTGCACCGGTGTCAGGAAGGAGGGATTCGAAAGAGATGGCTGAAGTCTCCCAAGTGGAAGGCCCCGGCACGGGCTCCAGCTTTTTCTCCACCCTCAGAGTGTCAGTGGGCCCTGGGTCACTCCATGGGATGGCGGAGCAGCTGGATTAAGCTCCAGAAGCCCCAGCATCAAATGGCCCTGCCAGTCCTGGGGATCCAACTGCATTTGCCCCTCTGAGTCTGTGCCAAGCTCCCGAGGCCCACAGCAAGTGCCCTCTGTGAGTGTGCCATGCTCTCAAAGCCCGCAGCAATGACCCGCTATGTCTTGGCCATGGCCTGCCATGACTCAGCCAAGCCTTGGACCCTGCCACCTATGGCGACCATTTCCTGAGCCAGGTTGCCACTGCAGACATGATCCTTGCAGTGTTGACCTGGGTACCAATGCCAGCAATATCTCCCGCACCTGAAGGCTGTGGGACTCCTCCCAACAACCTCGCAGTTGCTGCAGTGTTGCTGACAGTCTCTCCTGCATTCCCTGGCTCTGCTTCTGCATCTCCAGCAGCTTAGGGAGAAGTGATCCCAGTGGCCCAGCACCTGGCTTGGGGCCAGCTGATTCCTTGCCTCCGGCAGACCTCCGCATGCCTGAGGCCTCGGACATTCTCGCCTCGACCTGATGTACATTAACAGCTGCGTTGTGCTTACCAGCCAGTGACCCCGAGACCTCAATGATGATAATATCCTCGCTGGTGGATTGTGTGATGGTAGCCTGTGCTGATCACCACCACCAATCTCCCAGCTGATTGAGGGCTCTGATCCCCCCATCCAACTGATCACCACCCCTGATCCCCCCCGATCTGGCTGATCACCACCCCTGATTCCCCCCAAGCCAATTGCCATCCCACTGATCCAACTGGACAGTGCCAGGGTGCCCTGTGGACATTGCCACGGTGCCTGGCTGGCACTGCCAGGGTGCCTGGTGGGTATTGGCAGGGTGCCAGGCAGGCAGTGCTAGGCTGGCACTGTCCAAGGGACACTGCCTGCTCCTGCCCACGATCACCCTGGGGCCTCAATGGTCTCTGGTTCCACCGGTGAGGCCATCACGTCAGGTCCCTTGGTGGTGACCATATGTGATTCTTGCCAGTGAGGACATCCACCGGTCAGCAAGTAAGGACAAGTGAGCCCAGACGATTCCAGGACTCACTAATAACACTGAAATTAACAAATGGGGGGGGTGGCGGGAGTGGGGGAGGTTGTGGGGAGGGGGGGGGGGGGGGGTGGGGGTTTGATTCACCAGCAGAATGAGGCCAGTGCAAGTCCGATTTTTCGCCTCTCGACCTATTTTACCGGCATGTCATGCTGATTGTCTGGCGTGACGAGCCGGTAAGATCACCTCCTTAGAATTTTTTTTGTAAAATAGCACCTAGTCAGGCTGTTGCTAAAATAAAATATTGACAGCTCTCTCAATTGTGGTACAAGTCCCTAAAAGTTACTGAGAAAGATTTTGCAGAGTTGGCTGGACAAGTTGTCTTTTCTGAATCTGATGTTCGATGCCTGGTGGTGGATGGTTTAGTTTTATTCTTTATGTACTTTCCTGTAGCAGTTTGATACAACTGAGCAATTTGCTAGGCTATTTCAGAGGGCAGTCAACTGCATTGATGTTGGTGTGGAGACATATAGAAGCTTGATTGGGCAAGGACAGCAGGTCTCCTTCCCTAAAGGACATGAGTGAACCAGATGGGTTTTATTACAGTTCAATAGCTTTATTTCACCATGACTGAGATTGGCTTGTGTTCAAATTTCTGTAACCCTGGGGTATGAGGCCTCCTGCAGGCCACATTCAGGATCTGCTTTTTAACTGTCCCTGTTCACCAGCCTCAACAAATATTGAAATAACAACATGCATTTATATAATACTCTTAAAATAGAAACATGTCCTGAAGTGCTTCACGGAAATATAATCAAACAAAATTTGACACTGAGTACATAAGGGAATATTAGGATAGGTGACCTGAAGCTCGGTTAAAGCTGTCAGTGATCAGCTTTATTTTAAAGGAGGGGAGAGAGATAGAGGGGGGAGATTTAGGGAGGGAATTCCAGAACTTCGGGTCTAGGCAGCTGACTGATGGCATTCAATGGTGAAGTGATCAAAATTGAGAATGCTCTGGAAGCTGGAATAAGATGTGCACAGATTTCACCTAGGGTTATGCGGCTAGGAACTTCAGAGATAGTGGGAGGCGAGGACGTGCAGAGATTTGACAACTAAGATCAGAATTTAAACTCAATATCTTGCCAGACCCAATACCCCTCATTGTCACACTCTCTCATACACCCCACACTGCTCACTGTAACACTCTCTGATATATCCCACATCCATTACTGTCACATTCACTGATATAGCCCTCACTGTCAAACTGTCACACTCACTGATATACCCCACACCCCTTGCTTTCATACTCTCTGATATACTTCATATACCCCACACTGCTCACTGTAACACTCTCTGATATACCCCGCTCTCCTCACTGTAACGCTCTCTGATATACCCCGCTCTCCTCACTGTAACGCTCTCTGATATACCCCACACCCCTCACTGTAACGCTCTCTGATATACCCCACACCCCTCACTGTAACACTCTCTGATATACCCCACACCCCTCACTGTAACACTCTCTGATATACCCCACACCCCTCACTGTAACACTCTCTGATATACCCCACACCCCTCACTGTAACACTCGCTGATATACCCCACACCCCTCACTGTAACACTCTCTGATATACCTCACACCCCTCACTGTAACACTCTTGAAATACCCCATAACCTTCACTGTTACATAACACTCGTTGATACACTCCACTGACCTCACTGCAATTGCTCAGCACCTCACTGTACCGCAAGCCCACGGATAACCTCACGATGCTCCACTTCTCCAGCTTCCACCCTAAACACGTTAAAGAAGCCATCCCCTACGGACAAGCCCTCCGTATACACAGGATCTGCTCGGATGAGGAGGATCGCAACAGACACCTCCAGACGCTGAAAGATGCCCTCATAAGAACAGGATATGGCGCTCGACTCATTGATCAACAGTTCCAACGCGCCACAGCGAAAAACCGCACCGACCTCCTCAGAAGACAAACACGGGACACAGTGGACAGAGTACCCTTCGTTGTCCAGTACTTCCCCGGAGCGGAGAAACTACGGCATCTCCTCCAGAGCCTTCAACATGTCATTGATGAAGACGAACATCTCGCCAAGGCCATCCCCACACCCCCACTTCTTGCCTTCAAACAACCGCACAACCTCAAACAGACCATTGTCCGCAGCAAACTACCCAGCCTTCAGGAGAACAGTGACCATGACACCACACAACCCTGCCACAGCAACCTCTGCAAGACGTGCCGGATCATTGACACAGATGCCATCATCTCACGTGAGAACACCATCCACCAGGTACACGGTACATACCCTTGCAACTCGGCCAACGTTGTCTACCTGATACGCTGCAAGAAAGGATGTCCCGAGGCATGGTACATTGGGGAAACTATGCAGACGCTGCGACAACGGATGAATGAACACCGCTCAACAATCACTAGGCAAACTGTTCTCTTCCTGTTGGGGAGCACTTCAGCGGTCATGGGCATTCGGCCTCTGATATTCGGGTAAGCGTTCTCCAAGGCGGCCTTCGTGACACACGACGGCGCAGAGTCACTGAGCAGAAACTGATAGCCAAGTTCCGCACACACGAGGACGGCCTAAACCGGGATATTGGGTTCATGTCCCACTATTTGTAACCCCCACAGAGTTTCACTGGCTGTCTTGTCTGGAGACAATACACATCTTTTTAGCCTGTCTTGATGCTCTCTCCACTCATGTTGTTTTGTTTCTTAAAGACTTGATTAGTTGTAAGTATTCGCATTCCAACCATTATTCATGTAAATTGAGTTTGTGTCTTTATAAGCTCTGTTTGTGAACAGAATTCCCACTCACCTGAAGGAGGGGCTTGCAGCTCCGAAAGCTTGCGTGGCTTTTGCTACCAAATAAACCTGTTGGACTTTAACCTGGTGTTGTTAAACTTCTTACTGTGCTCACTGCAATACTCATAGATGGGGGAAAATCACACAAAGGAACAAAACTAACTTTGCCGTGAATTATTTTCAACAGATAATAATTTCCAAATTCACGAGTAATACAATGTAAATGACTTTCAACCTATCTCACAGTGGGACTATCAACCAAGATGGGGTCCATTTAGCTTGTCAAGTCTATGCTGATGGTTTTCTCCAAATGAGCAATCTAGTGTGATCCCAATCGTCAGATAAAGTTTTTGTCATTTTCAGGGCAATTTGCATTAATATATTGCAAAAAAACTAAATTAGATTCACACAGGGTTAACATTCAGGAACACCTGGTAATTAAGAATGTTTTATCTGGACTGAGATGACTAATGACATTGAACTTCAGAGAATATCTAGTGCTAAATTGGACATTTGTAATTTGTAAAACAGACTTATTCCTGTTCAATCCTTACACTCCCCATACCCTTTAGTAACCTTGTCTTTCAGGCAATGGTCTCATTAAATTTTTAAAAATTAGTGATGACCTGCTTCAACAATCATTGTGGTGGAAGATTACAAATTAGGACCACATTCTGTGCATTTTTTAATTTATCTAACCTTACCTTGTAAACTTTTGCGATTATCTTAGATTTGTGTTCTCTCATTATTGTCTGACCAAATGATTGCATCATTCTATCATAACCTTTCAAGATTATGGAAGGCTTTATATCCCTTCAATCTTTCCTACTTTAGAGGCAGTAATTCATCTCCATAATCGTAAATGATTCATCACTGATGATATTCTTTTGAATCTTGGCTGCAACTTTTTCATTACTGATGTACCGTTCCCGTAATGAGTTAGATATAGTTCCAGATAGACATTATTTGTTTCATTTAACTATTTAAATCCTTATGCTGCTGGGATATTCAAATCATGGAAAACCACAATACATATAAAGCCCATTGGACACACTGGCTGGAATTTTCTGTAAGAAGTTTAACAATACCAGATTAAAGTCCAACAGGTTTATTTGGTAGCAAAAGCCACACAAGCTTTTGGAGCTCCAAGCCCCTTCTTCAGGTGAGTGGGAATTCTGTTCACAAACAGGGCATATAAAGACACAGGCTCAATTTACATGAATAATGGTTGGAATGCGAATACTTACAGCTAATCAAGTCTTTAAGATACAAACAACGTGAGTGGAGAGAGCATCAAGACAGGCTAAAAAGATGTGTATTGTCTCCAGACAAGACAGCCAGTGAAACTCTGCAGGTCCAGGCAGGCTGTGGGGGTTACAAATAGTCTGACATGAACCCAATATCCCAGTTGAGGCTGTCCTCGTGTGTGCGGAACTTGGCTATCAGTTTTCTGATTTTCCGGCCATTCAATTTTCTGGCCATTCTCACTGACGATATCTTCTAGTCCCCATGATGGCTAATCTCTTCGGCTGAAAAATATGTCCTGTGGGACATGGAAAATCCCACCCACTAATGGACTTCAGTAAGGCCTTTGACAAGGTCCCTCATGGCAGACTGGTGCAGAAGGTGAAGTCGCATGGGATGAGAGGTGAGCTGGCAAGGTGGATACAGAACTGGCTTGGTCGAGTTGGACTTTAACCTGGTGTTGTGAGACTTCTTACTTGGTCATAGAAGACAGAAGGTAGCAGTGGAACGGTGCGTTTCTGAATGGAAGACTGTGACAAGTGGCATTCCTCAGGGATCAATGCTGGGAACTTTGCTGTTTGTAATATATATAAATGATTTGGAGGAAAATGTAACTGGATTGATTAGTAAGTTTGCGGACGACACAAAGGTTGGTAGATTTGCGGATAACGATGAGGACCATTAGAGAATACAACAGGGATATAGATTGGTTGGAGACATGGGCGGAGAAGTGGCAGATGCAGTTTAATCTGGACAAATGTGAGGTAATGCATTTTGGAAGGTCTAATAATGATAGGAAATATACAGTAAATGGTAGAACCCTTAAGAGTATTGATATGCAGAGACATCTGGGTGTACAGGTACACAGGTCACTGAAAGTGGCAAAGCAGGTGGAGAAGGTAGTCAAGAAGGCACACGGCATGCTTGCCTTCATCAGCCGGGGCATTGAGTTTAAAAATTGGCCAGTCATGTTGCAGCCTTATAGGACATTAGTTAGGCCGCACTTGGAATATAGTATTTAATTCTGGTCGCCACACTACCAGAAGGATGTGGAGGCTTTGGAGAGGGTACAGAAAAGATTTACCAGGATGTTGTCTGGCATGGAGGGCATTAGTTATGAGGAGAGGTTGGAGAAACTTGGTTTGTTCTCACTGGAACGACGGAGGTTGAGGGGAGACCTGATAGAAGTCTACAAGATTATGAGGGGCATGGACAGAGTGGATAGTCAGAAGCTTTTTCCAAGGGTGGAATAATCAATTACTCAGGGGCATAGGTTTAAGGTGCAAGGGGCAAGGTTTAAAGGAGCTGTACAAAGCAAGTTTTTTACACAGAGGGTGGTGAGTGTCTGGAACTCGCTGCCAGGAGAGGTAGTGGAAGCAGATATGATAGGGGCATCTTGTCAAATACATGAATAGAATGGGAATAGAGGGATATGGTCTCCGGAAGGATAGGGGGCTTTAGTTCAGTCGGGCAACATGGTCGGTGCAGGCTTGGAGGGCCGAAGGGCCTGTTCCTGTGCTGTAATTTTCTTTGTTCTTTAATACTACTAGTTGTTCTAAAGAGCAATTCTAGACAGTCCCAGTCTCCTGCTTTAATCTCAGACCCTTATAATATTTTCTGCTTCAAGTATTTACCTTATTCCCTTTTGAAAGCTGCTATTCAAACTACCCTGTCAGGCAGCACATTCCAGATCCTAATCACTTGTTGCATAAAAATGTTCTTCCCTCTTTTGCCAGCGATCTGAAGACTGCGTCCTCTAATTATTGACCTTTCATACACAGGAAACAGTTTCTCTTCCTTTATCCAAACGCTTGGATTGGACTTCTCCCAAGCCCCCTCCCCAAGCGTGTTTGATGGCAGGCACAGTGAGAGAATATGGCAGGAGGGCCAGGAATCAGTTTCACATCGGCATGAATTTACAGAAGGATCTTCTGCTGGTTGGAGAGTTGGAGAATCCATCAGAGGATGGTGTGAACCTCAATTGCATCCTGGTAATGGGATGCAAATGAAGGCCTGACCCTACCCCACGCCAGATTCTCCGTGATGCTGGTGGGAAAACATAGAACATAGACATAGAACAGTACAGCACAGAACAGGCCCTTCGGCCCACGATGTTGTGCCGAGCTTTATCTGAAACCAAGATCAAGCTATCCCACTCCCTATCATCCTGGTGAGCTCCATGTGCCTATCCAATAACCGCTTAAATGTTCCTAAAGTGTCTGACTCCACTATCACTGCAGGCAGTCCATTCCACACCCCAACCACTCTCTGCGTAAAGAACCTACCTCTGATATCCTTCCTATATCTCCCACCACGAACCCTATAGTTTATGCCCCCTTGTAATAGCTCCATCCACCCGAGAAAATAGTCTTTGAACGTTCACTCTATCTATCCCCTTCATCATTTTATAAACCTCTATTAAGTCTCCCCTCAGCCTCCTCCGCTCCAGAGAGAACAGCCCTAGCTCCCTCAACCTT
Organism: Mustelus asterias; assembly: GCF_964213995.1. Lineage (NCBI taxonomy): Eukaryota > Metazoa > Chordata > Chondrichthyes > Carcharhiniformes > Triakidae > Mustelus > Mustelus asterias. The sequence goes on along the minus strand of NC_135803.1, from coordinate 93,255,647 downwards.
TCCTCATAAGACCTACCCTCCAAACCAGGCAGCATCCTGGTAAATCTCCTCTGCACTCTTTCCAGCGCTTCCACATCCTTCTTATAGTGAGGTGGCCAGGACTGCACACAATATTCCAAATGTGGACTCACCAAGGTCCTATACAGTTGCAGCATAACCCCACGGCTCTTAAACTCCAACCCCCTGTTAATAAAAGCTAACACACTATTTTTCAGAAAACATGTACAGATATCAGGATTCACCTGAACAACGCCTGACTGGAGTTGCCTTCGGATTTGGAAAGAGGCCATCTGCAACCCTGGAACACCACAGCAGTGGTTTGGGGGAGCATCTGCAAGTGGACCTTCCAGATTCGATATCCTGGAGGGGATCCATCTTCCAGCCTCAGAGTGTTCCTGGAAATCCACTCCATTTTCCGGTCTCAGAGTGCTCCCGGAGATCTACCTTCATTTTCAGGATGTCCGCCTTCTTTCTTCAATAGTGTATCAGTGATGTTGGGTATTGATGCGCGATTGATTCACATGGGAGGCTAGGACGTACCCGGGAATAAAGGCTTTTATTCACAACAAGATTGGAGCACACTACTTAACAATATTATCCCAGACTAAGGGCTACTAGGAAGTAGCAGTGACCTTTATACTCCTGTAAGAAGGCGGAGCCGAACGGAGTGTACCACATAAACAATAATAACAGGTGGAACACCCAAACCCTAACCCCAACAGTAACAAGAGTAACATATGTACAAGTACCCATAGTGGTAACCATCTATGGTTCACCACAGGTATCTTTTCAATATGAGATATGGACACAATGGCAGATTTCGTGCCATTAGACCTACCCTGCCACTGAATATGGCTTGAAACACCCAGTTGCACAATAAATGAGGTCGGGACCGGAAGATTTGGTGTGTTTTCCCATCAGCCACTGCAGCAGGAAACACTCCATGTTCCTACCCCCGCCATGGGACTTAGTCTCAAAAGGGGAGAATTTCATCAATAATTTGAGACACTATTATCAGATTTCCTCTTAGCTTTTCCTACTCAAAGGAAAATAATTCCAGCAGCTCCAACCTATCCACATAGCAGTAATCCCTCATCTGTAAAACTATTCTTGGCTGTCTCCTCTGTACACTTTCCAAAGCCTTCACACACTTTCTAAAGTGTGATGACACAATACTCCAGCTTTATGTAGGTTTAACATAACTTCTTGGTTTCACCTTTAAGGATTTGTGAGCAAAAGCCCCATGTCTCTCTGTTCTTGCACTCCATTTAAAATTAGATCATTTTACTTGCTTTGTTGTTCCTCATTCTTCCTACCAAAATCTATCACCTCACATTCTTCTGTGCTGAATTGTATCTGCCATGTGTCCACCAGCCTATGCATATTACTAACTTCCTTAATGTTTACTGCACTTACAAGTTTTGTGTCATTTGCATATTTTGAAATTATGCCCTATATACCCAAGTCCATGTCATTAATATATATCCAAAGCAGCAGTTGCCCTCGTACTGAATGCCACTCCTCCAGTCTGAAAACACCAATTCACAATAATGCTGTTTTTTTAAGCCTTAGCAAAATTTGTATCCATGCTGCTACTGCCTATTTTATTCTGTGGGCTTTAGTTGTATTAATAGGCCTACGATGTGGTACTTTATCAAACACCTTTTTTTGAAAGCCCTTTTACTTCCCTCACCCACCTCTCTGTTAAATCATCAAAAACCTTAATTGGTTTAGTCAAACACAATTTGCTCTTAACAAATCTGTATTGATTCTCCTTTATTTGTCCATTGTTGTCCAGGTGGCTATTAATTTTCCCCCACATTACTGTTTTTAAAAGTTGCCCAACATTGAATTTAAACTAATCTGCCTGGAGTTGCTGAGATTATCTTTGTAATAATCTCGCTGAGGCCAGTCTCCCATCACCAACATCCTTCATTTACAATGTATAAAGCGCCATTTGGTGGCTACAATGTACTGGTCAGTCCGAGAGTCCTTCGACTGCTGGTCTGAGTGGAGTCAGCTGGTTTTAAATCCCTGCTGCTCCTTCCCTATAGAATGAGCCTCCACTTGCCTAATAGAGAAGTTAGTACGCTATAAGGCCCATGGGGAGATTCATTGATGATCCTCTGTGGCCATCATAACATCCTCCTTCCTCAAGTCTTTTTTTCCCTAACACTGCCGCCATGGCAGGGCCATTTTCCCCGCTTGTCAATCTAGGGTCGATTGGATGCACAACTGGATCAGGGGGTGTGAAGTGGATTGGAGATCTTCTCTTCCAAAGGGAGCACCGTAAAGCCACTAACGCCAACTCTTCCTGAGGTCTTGCTTAAACTGGGCTGCCAGTCTCTTCCATTTCCATCTCAGAATCCATGTCCTCATCACCTAGAGAGGCTGGTGTGTGGTTGACATCCAGTCATGGCTTGACGCTGGCAGTGGTTGTCCCCATAGCTGGTAATGAGGCCTGCACTGGCAACAGCTCCCTGATCCTGAGATGGTGCAGATGTTTCCTAACAATTTTGTCCTGCATTTGTATCTTGTAAGACACGGGCCCTGTATTTTCTATTATGATCCCAGGAACCCAACTGAGACCATCCCCAAAATCCCTCACATGGGCTGGGTCACTAGTTTTGAATATTCTTTCTGCCCTTGCAAAATCATAGATCTTCTTCTGGTTTTCTTGTTGCAACTCCATCCTCTTCTCCAGGTTTGTGAACCATGAGCTAATCTTGTCCGAAGTCTTGGTCCCATAAACAATTCCACTGGGACAATTTCTGTCATTGTGTTTGGTCTTTATGGATGTTGTGGGTTGCTTCCTCATGCCGAGCTTAAAAGTATGCACCGTCTATTTATCCAACCCATTCAATGATGGGTGATCAGGTGCTGTCCTAATGGAAAGCATGAAAGTCTGAAACTCAGTGCTTGCAAAGGAAGTGTTATTGTCAGAGACCAGGACTTTGGGTATCCCATGCGTGCAGAAATTTTGTCATAGTTTCTCAATGGGTAGCATGGGAAATGGTAGATCCCATGTGACATATCTCCGACTATTTGGAGTACACATCAACCATAGTTAAAAACATGAAACGCATAAAATGTCCAATGAAGTCCACATACACTGGCACCCAGGGCCTATCAGGCCACTCTGTGGATATAAGGAGGCTGAAGGGGGTAATTTTTTGATTCTCTTGGTACGACTCCCACTGTCAGACCAAGTCGGTAATGTCTGCATCATGACCGGACCACCATACGTGGCTCTTGGCTAGCATTTGCATCTTTGAAATCCGAGGATGGCCATGGTGTAATTCCATAAGTATTAGGCTTCACCCTTGGTGAGGGACAACTACGCGAGGACCCCAGAGGATGATACCATCCTCAACATTAAGCTCACCTTTCTTCATCAGATAAGGTTTCATTTTATCTGAGGGCTGTCCTTTGAATCCCTCATGTGATATTATGTGTTTTAATTTAGATAGTACTGGATCCTTTTGCATCCGGGCCTTGATTTGCTTTGCAGACATCAGCAAAGTGTCCAAAAAATTGAGGGTCATCATAATCCTTTCCACAGCTGGTAACGAAGATGGGCTTGTGGGCAATGGATGAAGGCCCTTGCCTGATAGCCCAAGTAGGTCATGGCACTTGCTTGAAAGACACATTTTTTCCTTTTCAGGTATACCCCAACCTCTGAGAATCACCATTAAACCTCTTCCAGATCTGTTAAGTGTTCACGTTCTGAAGATCCTGTAACCAAGACATTGTCCAGATACACAGCTACCTGAGATAACCCTTGGAGTATGTACTCTAAGACATGTTGAAAATGGTACATGCAAACAAGACCCCAAAGGGCAGGTGAGTGTACTCGTATAGGCTTTTGTGTATATTAATTGTCACATACTTTCAGGAAAGCTCGTTTAATTCAAATTGGTGCTATGACTAGCTCATGTCCATCTTAGAAAACGCTTGACCACCAGTTAAGCTGGTGTACAGGTCTTGAATCCAGAGCATGTGGTGTCTGTCAAGTTTAGAAACCCTATTGACAGTAAGTTTATAATTCCCACAAAATCGGACCAACTTATTCAGCTTGAAGACAGGAACAACATAGAAACATAGAAGATAGGAGGAGGCCATTTGGCTCTTCGAGCCTGCTCCAACATTCATTACGATCATGGTTCATCATCCAATTCAATAGCCTAACCTGCTTTCTCCCCATTCGCCCAAGTGCTATATCCAGCCGCCTCTTGAATACATTCAATGTTTAGGCATCAACTACTTCCTGTGGTAATGAATTCCACAGGCTCACTACTCTTTGGATGAAGAAATATCTCCTCACCTTCGTCCTAATGGTCTACCCTCAATCCTCAGACTGTGACCCCTGGTTCTGGAATCCCCCACTACCGGGAATATCCTCCTTGCATCTACCCTGTCTAGTTCTTTTAGAATCTTATAAGTCTCTTTGAGATTCCCTCCTCATTCATCTGAACTCCAGTGAAAACAATCCTAACCTAGTCAATCTCTCCTCATAGATCAATCCTGCCATCCCCGGAATCAGCCTGTTAAACCTTTGCTGCACTCCCTTGAGAGCAAGAACATCCTTCCTCAGTAAAGGAGACCAAAACTGCAATCAATACTCTAGGTGTGGCCTCACCAAGGCCCTGTATAATTGCAACAACACATCCCTGCTCCTACACTCGAACCCTCTCGCAGTAAAGGCCAACATGCCATTTGCTTTCTTTACCGCCTGCTGCATCTGCATGCTTCCTTTCAGTGACTGGTGCACAAGGATACCCAGGTCCCGCTGCACATTCCCCTCTCCCAATTTACAGCCATTCAGGTAGTAATCTGCCTTCTTGTTTTTGATTCCAAAGTGAATAACCTCACATTTATCCAAATTATACTGCATCTGCCATTGATTTGCCCACTCAACCAACCTGTCCAGATCATTCTGTAGGATCTCTGCATCCTTGTCACAGTTCACCCCCCCACCCAACTTGGTATCATCTGCAAACTTTGAGATGTTACATTTTGTTCCCTCATCCAAATAATATATATTGAGAATAGCTGGAGTCCCAGCACCGATCCCTGTGGCACCCCACTAGTTACTGCCTCCAATTTGAATAGCACCCATTAATTCCTACTCTTTGTTTCCTCTCTGCCAACCAGTTTTCTATCCAGCTCAATACACTTCCCCCAATCCCATGTGTTTTAATCTTGCACGATAATCTCGTATGTGGGACTTTATCAAATGCTTTCTGAAAGTCCAAATATACCACATTGGCTGGTTCCCGCTTGTCAACTCTACTAGTTACATCTTCAAAGAACAGATGTGGTCCACCCTGCAAAATGTATGGGTCTTTTGCCCAGCTTTTCCATGCGTTTCAGTTCCGACTCTACTTTTAGCAATAGGGAGTATGGAACTAGTCTCGCTCTAAAACACTTAGGCATAGCATCAGGATCGACATAGATCTTGGCTTTGGCTCCCCTTAGTTTTTCAAGCTCTTCCTGGAAAACTTCAAGGTATTTATTGATGACTTTGTACAATCCCCCCACATCCAGCCTGAAGTTTAGTCTGATGGGTTCGAGCCAATCTCTCTCCATAAGGCTAGGTCCTTGTCTCCATATAATGATGAGTGGAAGCTGAGCTGACTGCTGCCTGTAAGTCACTAGGGCCGCTGTGGTGCCCTTTATCTGTAATGATTTCCCTGTGTAGGTGGCCAGTCTGGCCTTTGTGTTTTCTAAGTTCAGGAGCTGAATACCAGCATGGAGGCGATCATAGGTCTGCACCTGATAACAAAGACTGCAGCCACTGTATCAATTTCCATTTTTAGTGGGTGACCATTTCCTAACAACTCTATTATGGGGGCAACCTTTGTGTTGGGGATGTGATTTAATTGCATTGTCCCTGTTCCTGATTATGAACACACCTGCAAGATATGGTCCAATATTGACCTTGACCTTTTTTCGAAATAGCACACATTTCCATTGTCCCTGTATTTTTGACTCAGTTGTGGTCTTCTGCAAAACTTGCAGCAGTCCACAGTTTGGCATCTATACCTTCTGGAACATGCTCCCTAGGAGTCTGAAGACTGACCTGGCCCTTCCTTGACTGCCTGGTGATGCGACTTGGGCTCCAACGCTGTAATGGATTCTATGATATTTTACTGACACCATTGCCGGAATTTTACCACCTCGCCTGCCCGAGACTCATAAGATCCTACCCGAGGCCAACATTCTGCGAGCCTCGCCCGCCCTGATTCCAGGGCATGCGTGCCGGTAAAGTTCTGGCACATTTCTCTTAGTTGAGGGATGGATGTTGCATGAGGCCCCTTCACCCCAATCGGAGGACACTACTATCTGTCGTCTCCTGTAGTTCACTGAGCCCCTTTCTCTGCACTCTCCAACGATAGAACTATCTCAATGGCCTTTTTTAGAGCCACAATTGCGTTCTGCCAATATTTATTTTTGGATTGATATTTCCACAGACCAGTCTATCTCATCACATGTCACGCAGAGGTAGCTTGAATTCACAGTGCTCTGCTAGTTTTCGTAGCCTAGTCAGAAATCCAGTGACGGATTCCCCAGGGGTTCGTCCTGCCTTGTTAAAGCGATATTGCTGGAGTATTATGGAAGGTTTCAGGTCATAATAGCCTTTAACCAAGTCTACAAATTCATTAGAGAGAGAATAGAGCCAACGTTTTGAGTCAGTATAACCCTTTGCCAGAGTTACTGACAAAGGGTCATCCTGACTCGAAACATTGGCTCTTTTCTCTCTCCACAGATGCTGTCAAATTTTCCAACATTTCCTGTTTCTGTTTCAGATTGCAGCATCTGCAATATTTTGCCTTCATCCATCAATTCATTAAAAGTTTTGGAGTCAAGGGCATCTGAGTAGGTCAGGCTTTTTGTTACACTAAAGGCCGGGACCCCGCATGCCATCAACAGGATCACTTTCTGCTTCTCATCCCCCTCAATATTATTGGCTCAAAATAAACGCATGCACTCTGCCTGTTGGCCCCAGTTTTCTATGCTTGCATCGTTGGCTTGAGGTTTACCAAAGAGAGGCTTTTTTTAAATTGGCGGATTACTTGTCTCGACAGTAAAGGTTGTCTAGAGGGAAGAAAAACTTGTTTTATTCGTCATCACCAATGTCATACTCTTGCCAAGGTCAGTCTTCCGTCACCATCACCCTTTATTTATAACGTGCATAAAGTGCCGTCTGGTGGCTACAATGTGCAGGTCAAACCACAGAGTTCTTTGACTGCCGGCCTGAGTGGAGCCAGCTGATTTTAACCCCCCCCCCTGCTGCTCCTTCGCTATTGGGTGAGCCGCTAGTCGCCTAATCGGGGAGCTCGAACCCTATGGGACCCACAGGGAGGTCTATTCACGAACTCCCGTGGCCATCATAACAATCCTTTTCCCCTGTTTTGAACAAGTGTGTAACATTTACAATTCTCCACCACCCCTAAATCGAAGGGGAAGAATATAGCCAGTTCCTTAATTTCCACCTTTGCTTCATTCAGCAACCGAGGAAGCATGCCATCCAGACTGAGTGACATAGCAACTGTAAGTACCACCAACCGTTCTAGTTCCTACGGTTTTTCAATTTTTATCTCACCCAGTATCCCAGCAACCACCTTGTTTACCATTGCTTTGACAAAGTCCTCTTCTATGGTAAACACCAATGCACAGTCCTCATATAGTACCACAGCTGTGCCTTCTACCTTCAACAACAGATCTCCATTTTAGTTCTGAATCGGTTCCACTACCCCAACAGGACTTTTGCTGTTGATATGCCTCCTAGAGACCTTTAGAGGCCCTTTTATGTTAGCTGTCAACCTATTTTCAAACTATCACTTCACCCTCTTATTTCCTTTTTCACTTTTCTGTAATGTTATATTCAGCCTGATTTTCCCATGTGTTGTCAAGCTGACATCTGATATGTCCCCTTTTTCGGCTTCACAGTACTCTCTCACTCCTTCATTATCAAAGGAGGCTCTGCCCTCTCTTTCTTCCTTGTGGGCATTTACCTAGACTGTACCTGAACCATCTCCTCTCCATACGCCATTCCTTGCTCTATTACATGTCTTTCTGTCAAATTTCGAGTTGGATTTGTCTGGGCCAGATCCAATCACGATTTGCTGAAACTCTCCTCCAGTGAAATATAAGCAAATTACTGCAGATGCTGGAATCTGAAACCAAAAGAGAAAATCATCATAGAATCCCTACAGTGCAGAAAGAGGCCATTCGGCCCATCGAGTCTGCACTGACCACAATCTCACCCGGGCCCTACCCCCATATCCCTACATATTTTACCCGCTAATCCCTCTAACCTACACATCCCAGGACACTAAGGGGCAATTTTGGCATGGCCGATCAACCTAACCCGCACATCTTTGAACTGTGGGAGGAAACCAGAGCACCCGGGGGAAACCCACGCAGACACGGGGAGAATATGCAAACTCCACACAGACAGTGACCCAAGCCGGGAATCAAACCCAGGTCCCTAGAGCTGTGAAGCAGCAGTGCTAACCACTGTGCTACCGTGCCACCCTACTGGAAAATCCTGGAAAATCTCAGCAGGTCTGGCAGCATCTGTAAGGAAAGTAGCTGACGTTTCAAGTCCAGATGACCCTTTGTTAAAACTTCTGAAACCAAAAAAGATGCCAAAGGGTCATCTGGACTCGAAATGTAATTTCTTTCTTCTTACAGATGGTGCCAAACCTGCTGAGATTTTCCAGCATTTTCTCTTTTGGTTCCAGTGAAATATGTTTATTCCAGCTTAAAGAACAAAATATATTAGGAAGAGATGAATCAATCTGTAGTTAAAATTGACAGAAATGAAATGAATAAAATAGAAAATGAAAGGTAGAGATTAAATTTTCTGATTTTGATTTAAATTGTAATTTAACTGATGAGTGTAACAGGGTTTGTATTATCTTGCATGGTCTCTGGTGTTTTGAATGGATTTATTACTGTAATGTCAGTGTTTATTTAGAGATCAGTGCATGAGGTGAATGCAAACAAAATGGCTCAGTGCAGCAAGATGCTTTACTGTCAGTAATCTAAAGGGTCAATGTTAAATCTGATTTGGGGAGTAGAAACCGTGGAAAGCAATATTGAGTTCATATAAAATTCCACAGGAGAAAACTTGGAATATATCATCTGAAATTATATTATAAGAATTCTCCTGAGATAGCAATATACTTCTTCATTAGTGTAATGCTCCATTCTCTAAATAATTACATTGAAAACAACAATGTTGCCTTAGAGATTGGGCTGAGAGAAGGGCAGAATATTGTCAGATGCAGATGACAAACAGTGTAATAGGATGTTTGAATCACAGAGAGCTGTGTATTAAGGGAGAACTCCAAGATTTAGGGACATTTTTAGCTACTTCTTTATCATTTTTTGTTCCTTCTTGTGACATGAGCATTGCTGGTAAGGCTGGCAACTAATGCCTGCATGTTGGCAGCAATGTTTACCATAAAGATGCGTTGCAACAACTCAGTAAGCCTCAAACCCATGACCTCTATCCCTTAAATTGGGACAAGGGCTGCAGATGCATGGGAACACCATGATGCGTGATTAATCCACTCGGGAGGCTAGATCGTACCTGGGAATAAAGGCTTTTATTCGCAACAAGAATAGAGCATACTGCTTAACAATACTATCCCAGACTAAGGGCCACTAGGAAGGAGCAGTGACCTTTATACTCCTGTAAGAAGGCGGAGCCAAACGGAGTGTACCACAGAACAATGCTAACAGGTGGAACACCCCAACCCTAACCCCAACAGTAACAAGAGTAACATATGTACAAGTACCCATAGTGGTAACCATCTATGGTTCAGTACCCATAGTGGTAACCATCTATGGTTCAGTACCCATAGTGGTAACCATCTATGGTTCACCACATTCACCCCTCCTTTAAAAACAAAGGCCGGTGGGGTAAAAAAAAAGACAATACGAACTGTCCATATGTTCACAAGTTCAGTCGTATCGGAGGTCCGCACCGTCTCTGCGACCTCCGCAGCACTGGCTCCAGTGCCGGTTCTGGTGACCGTGGTGACGACCCTCTCTCCAAGGTGGTGTCCAGTGACACCTCCAGTTCCTCACGCACCTGTGGACCTCGAGGTGGCGACAATCTCCTGGACTCAGGCAAGCTGTACACGGGAGTAAGAGGATTAAGTTGAGGTCCCGATGCTGCCCGCGCCGTGTCAGGAGGGGAGAGAATGGGCAAAGGAATCCTAACCAGGGGTGCGGGAGTGAAGGGGGTTTCCAGGTCCACTGCAGGCGCCAGATCTCTGATCGAGACCGTGTCCTCTCGCCCGTCAGGATATGCCACAGAGGCATATTGAGGGTTGGCGTGGAGGAGATGGATCTGTTCAACCAAAGGGTCGGACTTGCGGGCCCTAACATGCCTCTGCAGGAGTACGGGTCCTGAGTACGTCAACCAAGACGGCAGTGAGGTCCCAGAGGAAGACTTCCTGGGGAAGGTAAACATCCGCTCATGTGGGGCAGCGTTGGTTGCCGTACACAGGAGGGACTGGATTGGATGGAGCGCATCAGAAAGTACCTCTTGCCAACGGGAGACTGGAAGACCCCTAGACCTTAATGCCAGTAAGACATCCTTCCAGACTGTAGCGTTTTCTCTCTCGACCTGCCCGGTACCCCTGGGGTTGTAACTCGTAGTCCTACTTGAGGCAATTCCCTTAGAGAGCAGGTATTGCCTCAAGTCGTCGCTCATAAACGACGAACCCCTATCACTGTGGATATAACTGGGGTAGCCGAACAGGGTAAAAAGACTCCACAGGGCTTTGATGACCGTGGCAGAGGACATGTCAGAACAGGGGATGGCAAAAGGGAATTGGGAGTACTCGTCAACCACGTTGAGGAAATACACATTCCGATCTGTCGAAGGAAGGGGCCCCTTGAAGTCGACACTCAGTCGTTCAAAAGGACGAGTGGCCTTAATGAGGTGTGCCCTGTCAGGCCGGTAGAAGTGCGGCTTGCACTCTGCACATACCTGGCAGCTTCGAGTTATCGACCTGACATCTTCTATGGAGTAGGGCAGATTCCGGGCCTTTACAACATGGAAGAGCCGAGTGATCCCCGGATGGCAGAGATCATTGTGGAGGGCCTGTAGCCGGTCCTTCTGCACACTGGCACATGTTCCACGCGACAGGGCATCTGAGGGCTCATTGAGCTTCCCCGGACGGTACATGATATCATAGTTGTAGGTGGAGAGTTCGATTCTCCACCTCAAGATTTTATCATTCTTAATTTTTCCCCTTAACGTGTTGTTGAACATGAAGGCCACGGACCGCTGGTCCGTGAGCAGGGTAAATCGTTTGCCAGCCAAATAATGGCGCCAATGCCGTACGGCCTCCACAATGGCCTGAGCCTCTTTCTCCACAGAGGAGTGCCGAATTTCAGGGCCTTGGAGGGTGCGAGAGAAAAAGGCGACGGGCCTGCCCGCCTGGTTAAGTGTGGCGGCCAGGGCAAAATCAGATGCATCACTCTCCACCTGAAAGGGGATGGACTCATCGACAGCGTGCATCGTGGCTTTCGCGATGTCGGCTTTTATCCCTTCAAAGGCTAGGCGAGCCTCTGCTGTCAGGGGAAAAGAGGTGGACTTTATGAGCGGACGGGCTTTGTCCGCGTAATTGGGAACCCACTGTGCATAGTACGAGAAGAAGCCTAAACATCTTCTCAGTGCTTTGATGCTCGTGGGTAGGGGACGTTCAAGGAGGGGACGCATACGGTCTGGATCAGGGCCGATGACCCCGTTTTCCACCACATATCCGAGGATTGCTAGGCGGTGCTTGCTGAATACGCACTTCTCCCTGTTATAGGTCAGGTTCAGGAGAGACGCAGTGCGTAAAAACTTCTGGAGGTTGGCGTCATGGTCCTGCTGGTCATGGCCGCAGATAGTGACGTTGTCCAGGTACGGGAAGATAGCCCCTAGCCCGTTTTGGTCCACCATTCGGTCCATCTCACACTGGAAGACCGAGACCCCATTAGTGACGCTGAAAGGGACTCTTAAAAAGTGGTAGAGACGGCCATCCGCCTCAAAGGCTGTGTATTTGCAGTCCTCTGGGCGAATAGGGAGCTGGTGGTAGGCTGACTTCAAGTCGATGGTGCTGCGCAATCTGGTTGACCATGTCAGATATGCGCGGGAGAGGGTACGCGTCCAGCTGCGTGTACCTATCAATGGTCTGACTATAGTCTATGACCATCCGGGGCTTGTCTCCAGTCTTAACCACCACGACTTGTGCTCTCCATGGGCTAGTGCTAGGTTGAATGACCCCTTCCCTGAGGAGCCGCTGAACCTCAGATCGAATAAAGATCCGATCCTCAGCGCTGTAACGCCTGCTCTTAGTCGTGATGAAGCCTGGCACGAGATTTTCAAATAAGGAAGGCGGGGTAATTTTGAGTGTCGAGAGACTGCATGTGGAGCGCGCTGGACAATTTGGAGGCTGCTGTTCTCCCACTGAAAGTGGAGGGAGTGGCCCATCGTACAGCAGGGTCACACTCTTCAGGTGGACCATAAAGTCTCGCCCCAGGAGTACCGGAGTGCAAAGGTGCGGTAACACGAGGAGCCTGAAGTTCTCGTAAACTGTGCCCCGCACCGTTAAGGTTACCACACAGCTCCCAAGAACAATAACAGATCGGGATCTCGACGCCATAGAGATTGTCTGCCTGACAGTTTGCACGCGGAGAGCGCACCATTTCACTGTATCCGGATGGATGAAACTCTCCGTGCTCCCGCTGTCAAACAGGCAATGTGTCAGGCGCCCGTTTACCGCTATGTCCATCATGGACTTGTCGAGTCTGTGAGGCTTGGCCTGGTCCAGGATGATTGACGCCACTGTTGGATCCCGAGTGTAACTGCAGACAGCTGAGATAGTCGACGATGAGGACCCCTGCTGGTCTTCTGCGGCCGGTGTCGACCAAAATGGCTGCGCCCACGGATCGCACGTGGTCGATGGCGTTGAAGGCGGCGGCACCCGCAGGTCGCACGTGTCTTGCGTCGTCGTCATCAGAAATGGCGGCGCCCGTGAATCGCACGTGGTTGAAGACATCGACGAGGCCGGAGACGAGGAGACGGATCCTGGGGAGTCACACGCAGCACTACTTGGCTTGGAAGGGGTCTTTGCTCGGCACACTTTTGCATAGTGCCCTTTCTTCCCACAGGCGGAACAAAATACCGTCCTGGCCGGACATCTCTGACGAGGGTGCTTCGCCAATCCACAGAAATAGCAGCGTGGGCCTCCAGGAGCTGCCGCAGCCGTCGGGTCTGAAGTTGAGAGCATTATCGCGCAGTTCCGAGGAGCCGCCGGGTACAGTTGAGGCAGTGGCTGTACTTGCCACGATGTTCCCACGTGGTTGGTGGGGTAGGTTTCAAGACTTCTGGAGGCCGTTTCCATCGCATCGGCCAATTCTACCGTCTTAGCCAGGTCCAAGTTACCTTGCTCTAGCAGCCGCAGGCGAATATAGGATGAGCCGATTCCCGCCACAAACGCATCTCGGATCAGATCGTTGGTGTATTGAGTAGCTGACACCTGCTTGCAATTGCAGGCTCTGGCTAGCTGTTGAAGTTCGCGCAGGTACTGTCCCGTCGTTTCACCGGGCTGCCGCCATCGAGTGGCTAATAGGTGACGAGTATGAATTTCGTTTGGCGGTTTATGGTACAGCTTCTTGAGTAATTTTGGGAATCACGGATTGTTGCATACACAGTGTCGCTTACCCTTGCGTGGAGGACCCGCAATCTGTCGGCGTCGGTCTGGACTGCTGTCGAGGCGTCGATGTAATCCTGGAAACACTTCAACCAATGGTTGAAAGTGTTCAATGCTCCCGCGGCATGTGGATCCAAGGTTAGCCGATCGGGTTTCAGCATCTGCTCCATTTTTTTTTGAACAATATTTGTTGCGAATAAAATTGATGCACGATTAATCCACTCGGGAGGCTAGATCGTACCTGGGAATAAAGGCTTTTATTCGCAACAAGAATAGAGCATACTGCTTAACAATACTATGATGTGGAGATGCCGGCGTTGGACTGGGGTAAACACAGTAAGAAGTTTAACAACACCAGGTTAAAGTCCAACAGGTTTATTTGGTAGCAAAAGCCACACAAGCTTTCGGAGCTCTTAGCCCCTTCTTCAGGTGAGTGGGAATTCTGTTCACAAACAGAGCTTATAAAGACACAGACTCAATTTACATGAATAATGGTATGAATAATGGAATAATGAATAATTATTCATGTAAATTGAGTCTGTGTCTTTATAAGCTCTGTTTGTGAACAGAATTCCCACTCACCTGAAGAAGGGGCTAAGAGCTCCGAAAGCTTGTGTGGCTTTTGCTACCAAATAAACCTGTTGGACTTTAACCTGGTGTTGTTAAACTTCTTACTAACAATACTATCCCAGACTAAGAGCCACTAGGAAGTAGCAGTGACCTTTATACTCCTATAAATAGGTTGGCACTGCCCAAGAGACACCCCCCTCTGCCCGATGGGGCTTCAATGGCATCTGGTTCTACGGGCGAGGCACCAGGTCTGGGGACCACATGTGATCCCCACTGGAGAGAACCTCCCCCAGAGAGGCCACAGAGGCAAGTGAGCCTGGATGATAGCATCCAAGGCTCACTAATAATATTTAAATCGCATTTAAATACGACTTAAATATTGAGATCAACCTGATTTATCGGCTCTCTCACAATCTTACCGGCTTGCCCGCCCATCGGATGGCAGGGTGCAATGGTAAGATCACCCCCTTGGTATCTGGAGCATCAGGCGATGTTCGAGTTCTGATTAAGCTGTAAGTCTGTGGACCACAAACTATGAGCAGAATAAACTTCCACTTTTCTTCAGTTTCTACAAAGAAGTAGCATAGCCTTTCAATACACTGCCCCCTGGTTTCTACTTTGGAGTTGAATTGTTCTAGTTTCCCCAATCAAAGACATTCTAACATGTGCCTGTACCTTGCTTCTTCATATTTTCAACATTCTAGTCTCTTCCCCCTCTAGGTGTGCACAGCGACCCTCAAGGACTTGGAAAGTGTTTCCTCATTGGCAGTGTAATAAATCGAGGGCAACTCGATGTGGCTAAAGAACAAAAAGCTTTATTGCCAATGAACAAATGATGATATTTATAACAGGGTCAGACATAATAACTATGCAACTGCAAACTACTCCTACCTGGCTCCAACTGCGGGATCCTCCTCCGACCCCAGGTACGCATCCTCCCATTCAATTTGCTCAGTTTCCCGCCTCAACATTCCATAGGGTCTGGTCCTTAAGAAACGCCTCCTTAAAGGCACCACGCTACCACAGTTTCTAGCTGACTTCTTAATTCAGAGGTCAGAGTCACCAACTTGCCAAGAAGACACTCAACTAAGGTGAAGCTAAACAAGGTAATGCACTGCAATAATTTCATAGAATCCCCACAGTGCAGGAGAGGCCATTCGGCCCATTGAGTCTGCACTAACTCTCTGACAGATTATCTTACCTAGGCCCTCTCCTCCGCCCAATCCCGTAACACCACACATTTCCCATGGTTATCCATCTAACCTACACATCTTGGGACACTAAGGGGCAAGTTAGCCTGGCTAATCCATCTAACCTGCACATCTTTGGACTTGTGGGAGGAAACCCATGCAGACACAGGGAGACGTGCAAACTCCACACAGTCACCCAAGGCCAGAATTGAATCAGAGTCCCTGGAGCTGCGAGGCAGCAGTGCTAACCACTGTGCCAAGAAACCCAATCAGAATATTCTTTGCTCAAGAGTGCCAATGCTTGAAAGAATCTGTTGGATGGGGCAAAAGTATTGAGATGTTTTAAGTGTAAGTGGATGTTATAAAGTGAGAGAGTGAAGATAATAGACACATGGGGCTTGATTTTATGCTCTTCGGCAGGGTGAGTGAGGTGGAACAGAAAATAAGTGGTCTGCTCATCCCACACCTCCCCACCATCTCAGTACAGTGAATCAAGTGTTGAATGGCCATTCACCAGTCACCTAGTGGAACACAGCCAATTAGCAGTGGGGTGTTTCATGCCAAATCCAGTGTCTAGGCTGTGATGTCAGATAGGAAAGACGTCATGCCCTGCACAGGAAGTCAGTTATGGCCACCAAGATAAAGGCCTCCTACCCTCTTAATCTCTCCCTATTTCTTATGGCAGGCTCAACACAGTGAATAAATTAAGTCAAAAAACCTACAGACGCTGCCACCTCTATCAGCACACTTTGCTGCCGCATGCAGCTACGGTCACATTGGCAGTCCTTTTCTTTCACCCCATCATACTTGGCATAAAATACTCCCAAACCTTTTCCCATTCGACAGCTGAAAAATGCAATGGGAAATGGAAAATTGCAAAACCATAGCAAGTTCAACAGCTTGGTTATTTCAAAATGGTGGATGGGCTGTCAATTTCCGTTACACTCACCTTGTGTAAAATCAGACCCTGATGTGATCTGAATGACCTAATGTTTTCAGGAGGCAAGGGCGGGGCTGGCCAGACGCCTGATTTGCAGCTGTAAATTTCAGCCCATCAGTGTTGAAATCAGTCTTGGACAGTAACGTTAAGTATATTTAATGTGCTGCCTGTTAGACACTCAATGGTATTCAGTAACATTGAAGTCAGTGGAATTGGGAGGTGCAAGGTCAGGTGTTTCACACCTGTCGGTACAGACTTGATGGGCCGAAGGGCCTCTTCTGCACTGTATGGTTCAATATGGTTCAATTTCAATACTGAGTATTCTATGATCAGAGTAATGGGAAGTCCATTAGATACCACCCACTGTAAGTTGACTCCCAGTATAGATTCCTACCCCATGATGCTGTGAAGATGTCTCCTTAAAAGAAACGGGGTTTAATCAGTTTTAGGACCACCTGAGCTCTCCTGGATTCCCCTCCTTCCTGTGCAAATGAAAGAAAATATGAAACGTGTTCCCTCCATGGTTGATTAGAGGTGTTTAGGAGTGAACTGAGTTGGCTACTCTGAACTGCCACTGTGGTTGGGGTGGTACAACTGATTTTCTTTGCCCATAAGCTAAGGGAGGAAACAAATCAACCAGGGCTCCTGGCCCTGATCAATATGAGAGTGGTACAGTGGCACAGTGGTTAGCACTACTACCTCACAGCACCAGGGACCTGGATTTGGTTCCAACCTTGGGTGATTGTCTGTGTGGAGTTGCATGTTCTCCTTGTGTCTGCATGGGTTTCCTCTGAGTGATTCAGTTTCCTCCCAATGTCCAAAGATGTGCAGGTTAGGTGGATTGGCAATACTAAATGGCCAATTTAGTATTGGCCAGGGGTCTGGATAGATTGGAGAGGTTGGAACTTTTCTCCTTGGAGAGAAGAAAGCTAAGAGGAGATTTGATAGAGATGTTCAAAATCATGAAGGGTCTGGATGAAGTAGATAGGGGGAAACTGTTCCTGCTTGTAAAAGGATCAAAAACGAGAGGGTAGAGGTTTAAAGTGATTTGCAAAAAAAGCAAATATGACATAAGAAAAAAAATTCACATGATGAGTGGTTTTGGTCTAGTGGCAGAGACACACTCAATTGAGGCATTCAAGAGGGCATTCGATCATTATTTGAATAGAAACAACGCGAGAGGTAAAAAAGGCAGGAGAATGGCACTAAATCATGACACTCATTTGGATAGTCAGTGCAAACTCGATGGGCCAAATGGTCTCCTTCCGCACCATAACAATTCAGAAAGCTCAGGCCCTCAGCAGCCAAAGACACAGCCACCAATGTTGGATCAATTAAAACCAGGAATGCACCATAGGCCATAATTCGAGAAGCACAGAGATCTCAGGAGGTTGTAGGGCTGCAAGAGGTTACAGCGTTCAGGAGGTTTTAAAATCTTAAGAGGCCTGGTTACAATTAAGGGAGAGCTTTAAAGGCTGGGACTGGTGTAACAGAAGGCAAACTAATCGAGAGGAAGTCAGTAATAAATGCTCTCCTGCATTAGGATCATTAAATATTTATGCTCACGCAGGCATTGGCAGGTCCCACAATAGGTTTGTACTTTGTGGTGTAATGTGCAATCAATCATTACTGCAAAAATAAAGTATCTCAGAGAGATTGAAAATATTAAAGGCCATTAAAAGGGTGCCCAGGGGCATAAAGATGTTACTGATTCAGATCTGTTACAGATCGTAAACAAGACCTGGGAAGTTAGATTCAGGCTGGAGCCTTAATATTTATATCAAAAGTATATTATCAGATTAATTAACCCTGAAGGATTATCGCACATCACAGTGTCTCCAGGATTAAAGATGAATTTACAGGAAGCTGCTGTGAGCAAACCAAGTGAAAAATATCTGGGGCATTAAAAATTCATTTTTTTCAACACTTATTTATCCATTATAAACATGTTGGATACAGAAAAACGGTTTGTTTGATTGATAGTCAATCTGATAATAAAGAATTTGCTCTCTAATTTGCCTGGGAAGATTTTTCTCTGAGAATATATTGGATGACCAAGTGAAGAGGTTAGAGGCTGGGGCATATTTTGAAATTCTTCTTTGACTGTATTGAAACACCTCAGAATGCAACGTGATCTATGTAGAAAATCTGAATATCATTGCACTTTATGTGAAGGCCATTTTGAAATGTTTGTAATGTTCTATCAGATATTTTCCAAATAAAGTATATTTTTGCAAAAAAAGGTTGAAGAAAAGAGATCATGGGCTAACTTTCACACCCTTCCCTCCACTTCTGCTGGCTGGTGTACCCATAAACTTCCCTGGCTAGCCTTTGAACCCCCATCCCACCCCATCCCCCTAACCTGTCCACAATTGAGCCTCCTTTCCACATCAAGTGCCCCTGCAGTTGTTCCTTCCCCCCGCATCCCTGGCCTCTCCAGTAAGACTCCCATCCCCTCCTAGGGCCTCACCTCCCCTCTCTGCCTTGAGACTAGAAGTACTATCTTATCCTGAAATCTGAGACTTCGAATCTGCCTGTAGTCTCAGCAGTAGCCACAACTGTTTCTGGTCAATGACTCTATATACAGGACTTCCTCCTGAGTGAGGGGCAGCCAGTATTGGCAGGGTTGTGCTCTTCGCTGCCTCTTCAGATGGACAACACTGCCACCCAAAATATCCTGCCCCAAGTATTCTAATCTCCAGGATTAGATCAAGCCAGAATTGGCAACACAACCCATGATAAATGGAAGTTGGGTAAATTATTAATCTCCTTCTCTGCCGAGGAACTGAAAGCACGTCTATTTTTGCATCATGTTGATAATGTGTCAAGCTTAGGTCATGGTTTTAACTTACACTGCTTCATTTCTCTCCAGCCAATGTGACTATCTATCCTCGTAACTGCAGTTCCTCCTAAAGGGAGGCTTGCAGTTATAAAATGCCTTTCACCAGCCAATGAAATACTTGTAAACTGTAGTCACTATTGTATTTGTTTCTATTCAAATAATGATCGAATGCTCTCTTGAATGCCTCAATTGAGTGTGCCTCTGCCACACTTCCAGGCAGTGCATTCTAGACCAAAACGACACCTGTGCCTGTAAAAAAGAAGGATAGGAAGGGTAGGATTCGAGAACCGTGGATAACCAGGGAAATTGAGGGACTGGTCAAAAAGAAAAGAGAGGCGTATGTTAGATCCAGGCAGCTAAAAACGGAGGGAGCTCTGGAGGAGTACAAAGAAAGTAGGAAAGAACTCAAACGGGGAATTAGAAGAGCAAAAAGGGTCACGAAATGTTCTTGGCAGACAGGATCAAGGAGAATCCCAAGGCATTTTATTCATACGTTAGGAACAAAAGGGTTGTCAGGGAAAAAATCAGACCTCTCAGGGACAAAAGTGGGGAATTATGCTTGGAGCCCAAAGAAGTAGGGGAGATCCTAAATGAATACTTTGCGTCGGTATTCACAAAGGAGAGGGATGTGTTGACTGGGAGTGTCTCGGAGGGGAGTGTTGAACCGTTGGAGAAAATCTCCATTACAAGGGAGGAAGTGTTAGGTTTGTTAGAGAATTTAAAGACTGACAAATCCCCAGGGCCTGATGGAATCTATCCAAGGCTGCTCAGGGAGACGAGAGATGAAATCGCTGGACCTCTGACGCAAATCTTTGTCTCGTCACTGGATGCAGGTGAGGTCCCAGAGGATTGGAGGATAGCTAATGTGGTCCCGTTATTTAAGAAGGGTAGGAAGGATAACCCGGGTAATTATAGGCCGGTGAGCTTGACGTCCGTGGTGGGGAAGTTGTTGGAGAAGATTCTTAGAGATAGGATGTATGCACATTTAGAAAGGAATAAACTCATTAACGATAGTCAGCATGGTTTTGTGAGAGGGAGGTCATGCCTCACTAACCCGGTGGAGTTTTTTGAAGAAGTGACCAAAATGGTTGATGAGGGAAGGGCCGTGGATGTCGTCTATATGGACTTTAGAAAAGCGTTTGACAAAGTCCCTCATGGTAGGCTGGTGAAAAAGGTTGGATCTCATGGGATAAAGGGGGAGGTGGCTAGATGGGTGGAGAACTGGCTTGGTCACAGAAGACAGAGGGTGGTAGTGGAAGGGTCTTTTTCCGGCTGGAGGCCTGTGACTAGTGGTGTTCCGCAGGGCTCTGTATTGGGACCTCTGCTGTTTGTGATTTATATAAATGATCTGGAAGAAGGTGTAACTGGGGTGATCAGTAAGTTTGCGGATGACACAAAATTGGCAGGACTTGCAGATAGTGAGGAGCATTGTCAGAAGCTACAGAAGGATATAGATAGGCTGGAAATTTGGGCAAAGAAATGGCAGATGGAGTTCAATCCTGATAAATGCGAAGTGATGCATTTTGGTAGAAATAATGTAGGGAGGAGCTATACGATAAATGGCAGAACCATAAAGGGTGTAGATACGCAGAGGGACCTGGGTGTGCAAGTCCACAGATCCTTGAAAGTGACGTCACAGGTGGAGAAGGTGGTGAAGAAGGCATATGGCATGCTTGCCTTATAGGACGGGGCATAGAGTATAAAAGTTGGGGTCTGATGCTGCAGATGTATAGAACGTTGGTTCGGCCGCATCTGGAATACTGCGTCCAGTTCTGGTCACCACACTACCAGAAGGACGTGGAGGCTTTGGAGAGAGTACAGAGGAGGTTTACCAGGATGTTGCCTGGTATGGAGGGGCTTAGTTATGAGGAGAGATTGGGTAAACTGGGGTTGTTCTCCCTGGAAAGACGGAGGATGAGGGGGGACTTAATAGAGGTGTATAAAATTATGAAAGGCATAGATAGGGTGAACGGTGGGAAGCTTTTCCCCAGGTCGGTGGTGACGTTCACGAGGGGTCATAGGTTCAAGGTGAAGGGGGGGAGGTTTAACACAGATATCAGAAGGACATATTTTACACAGAGGGTGGTGGGGGCCTGGAATGCGCTGCCAGGCAAGGTGGTGGAGGCGGACACACTGGGAACGTTTAAGACTTATCTAGATAGCCACATGAACGGAGTGGGAATGGAGGGATACAAAAGAATGGTCTAGTTTGGACCAGGGAGCGGCGCGGGCTTGGAGGGCCGAAGGGCCTGTTCCTGTGCTGTATTGTTCTTTGTTCTCTTTGTTCTTTGACACGTCATGTGAATTTTTTTTCTCATTTCATATTTGCTTTTTCTTTCAAATCACTTTAAACCTGTACCCTCTTGTTCTTGATCCTTTTATAAGCAGGAACAGTTTTTCCCTAACTACTTCATCCAGACCCTTCATGATTTTGAACATCTCTATAATCTCCTCTTAGCTTTCTTCTTTCCAAGGAGAAAAGTTCCAACCTCTCCAATCTATCCCCATAACTGAACTTTCTCATCCCTGGAACTGTTCTTGTAGGCCATTTCTGCACTTTCTCCAATGTGTTCACATCCTTCCTATAGTGTGGCATCCAGAATTGTACACAGTATTCCAGCTGAGATCTAATTAGTGTCCTGTATAAATTCAGGCTGACCTCATTGTTATCGTATTAATAATAAAGCCCTGAATACTATATGCTTTATTGACTGTTCCCTCCACCTGTCCTGCCATCTTCAATGGTCTATACACATATAGGGTCTGATTTTATCATCGAGTTGCGCCCGGTTTCAGGTGCGCAAACTTGTTAAAGTCGGGCATGAGGCGAGTAGCGTGATCCCCACCGGTTCCCCTTTTACCAAGGCCCGAAAATGGCCACGATTGGAACCACGCCCAAAACGCTCGCGATGGTAATTTAAATGCATTTGCATGCATTTCAATTGACTTAATAGGCTGCATGCCCAGCTTTACCAGGTGGAGGGAACAGTCAATAAAGCATATAGTATTCAGGGCTTTATTATTAATACGATAACAATGAGGTCAGCCTGAATTTAACACCGCCAATCCGGAATCGGTGCAAAACAGACATGCTGCATCGGGCACGCCATCAGTGAAGGTTAGTGAGGAGGTAAGTGCCTAGCATCCGATGGCTCTCTGCTGCTTCCAGGGGTCCTTTCGTTGCGGCCATTTTCTTTCTCGGGTCGGTGGAGGTTCTGCGAGTGTGTCGGGGTGGGGGGGTGGGGGGGGGGGGGGGGGGGGCTGGTGCTCAGCAGGGTGTCCGATGTCCGATTTGTAGCACGGACCCAGGTCTCAGCACTGACCTAGGATCTTGTGGATGCTGCTGGGTCCTAGTGCATTCAGCACTCTGCCAGCTGAAGAATGTGCACAAAGCCCTTGCAAATTGCACTGCTACAGCCTCTGAACTTTACAAGGAGCTGTGATTGTGGGGAGCATGTGGGTGGGGAATGGACAGTATGGACAGTGACTGTTGCTGGGCTAGGGGCAAGCAGCGTTCTTTAACTACTATATGTGTTCCTCTCCATCTCTAACCTCCCCCTCCCCCCTTCAGAGTGATGAGATGGCTTTTACGATGCAGCGGATTGATCTTCCTGTTCTTTTGGTTGCTGCTGGAGCTGAGGAGGAGGAGCTGAAGGAAGAATTGTGGGCACAGGAGGCCCAGACCTTACCACTTGCAGGAGTAGAGTGAGACGACCACCAGAGACAGGAAGTGGCCATCATTCCCCCAGAGGGGGTTGCAGGAGAAGGAGGGAGCAGAGACCCTGGCAGTTCCGTGCCGAGTGTCATTTGAACAGATGTCAGACACCGTGTGCCACCGACGGCTCCGCCTCCGAAAGGAGACAGTGCAACATCTGTGTAACCTGCTGCAGGACTTGGCACCTTGCGGCGGGGGGGGGTGGGGGGGCACCCACTCTCGGTGGCTGTCAAATTGATGGCCGTGTTGAACCTTTATGCCACTGGCTCCTTCCGGACCCCTAGCGCAGATGTATGTGGCATTTCCCAGTCAATTGTACACATCTGTGTCAAGCAGGTCACTGAAGCCCTGTATGCCCGGGCTGGGCAGTACATCAAATTTAACCAGGACCAGGCTCATCGGGAAGCCTGGGCTGCAGGGTTCGCAGCCATTGCAGGGATGCCTAACGTTCAGGGGGCCATTGACTGCACACACGTCGCCCTCAAGGCTCCCCTACAGAATCCGCGAAGATTCGTCAACAGAAAGGGGTTCCACTCCCTGAATGTTGTGTGTGTGACCATAATATGAATATTATGCATGTCTGTGCAAGACACCCAGGCAGCGTGAATGTCAGCTTCATTGTCAGGAGCTCTGACATCCCAGAGGCATTTGAGGAGGAGCCCAGGCTGCGGGGGTGGCTCCTGGGTGATATGGGTTACCCGCTTCAGGCATGGCTGATGCGTCTGAGGCGGAGACCCGCAATAATGAGGCCCATGTACCACCCACGCGATAGTGGAGAGGTGCATTGGGCTCCTCAAAATGCGATTCCAGTGCCTGGACCTCTCTGGCAGGGCCCTCCAATACAGCTCTATCATCTCTTCCTGCTTTTTGGTCGTGTGCTGTGGCTCTGCAGAGAGGTGACCTTTTGGAGAAAGAGAAGGAGGACGTGGAGGCTGACCATTCGGACTTCGCTGGGGAGGATGACCATCAGGAGGAGGAGGAAGAAGAGGAAGAGCACGCCAATGAACACCACCTAGGTGCTAATGGGCTGGCAGTTCAAATGAGGCATTTGTGGGCGGCTAGGGAGGCCCTGATCAGCAGGTGGATCAGTCACTAGGGGCTTGTGTCTCCGGGTTCCATCCCACACCCCCTTCCCCGCCAACCAAAATTCCTTCTATCTCCTGCAACATTGTCACACCAGAGTGGTGGGCCTGGGTACTCTGTGTTAGCAAGTTTTTTGTTAGACAGGAGGGTGATGACGCCTCGCTAAGCACCATTATGATGATGCCCTGGAGCAAACTAGTCTGTCTCCTACCTGAGCACAGCATGCACGCTGGCACCTGAGCCCACGTCTGTGTAGTGGGTAAGGGATCTGAAACCCCCATACAGAACCCTGAGGTGGGTGGGGTGGGGGACAGGAGGGAATCACTCGTGGGTTCTGGAGAACCAGTGGCTTCCTGTTCTCAGTGACACAGCATTGAGGGGCCTCCCCAACTGACATCAATATGAAGCAACCCTCTGGTGATCATCAATGGAAGAGGATTCCTATTCAAGACAAATTTATCACAGGTGGGTGGTGAAAAAATATTTAATTGCAATAAAGGTGTTTAAATAAGACATTCTAACATAAAAACTTGTGAACAGAAAACGTTAAGGTGCTTAAATACTTTTCTAACCAGTGCAGCCCTTCACCATGCAGTCTCAATGCAAATACAACTTTCTAACCTTATATGGCCTACCACTACGTCTCAGTGACGCCCGAGAATGTACATCGGAGGTGGAGGGAGCCAGCTTCCTACCTCGCCCCGTTGACTGTGAGGTGTGTGTCCTCTGGAGGCTCTGGGCCTTGAGGGCCTTGGCCAGCTTCCAGGTGTCTGGGATATTTCCATGACACCCTCTTCATCCAGCTGCCTCTGAGATGCCCCGTTGTCAGGAATTGGGAGATGTCAGAAGGTGTAGCCACAGCCGCAGACTTTTGGCTGGAAGGCTCCAGCATGTACTCGAGCTCACCCTCCTCCCTTGGGGTTCCCGTAGACCCCTGGGTCACTCCATGGGACGGCGATGCTTCTGCAGTGAGCTCCAGAAGCTCCGGCATCACTTGGCACTGCCAGTCCTGGAGTACCATCTGCATTCTACTATGGTGGTCGAGCCCTCTGCGATGGCCACTTGAGTTGGGAGCCACCTGTCAATGGCTGCATCAAGTGCCCTCTGAGACTGGGCCACACTCTGCAGCCCCTCAGCCATGACCCTCTGCGACTGGGCCATGTTCTCAAGAGCTGCTGCCATAGCCCGCTGTGTCTCAGCGCTGTCCCGCTGGGTCTCCTTCAAGCTCTCGAGCATCTCAACCATGGGCCGCAGAACCTCAAGAATCCTGTTCAGTCCCTCAGCTGTGGCCTGCTATGACTCAGCCATCGCTTGGAGCCTGTCATTCATGGTGAGGAACCCCTGTCCCAGGCTTTCCATTGCAGATGCCACCCTTGCTGGGTTGGCCTGGTGTGGTGAACCATCGTTGGTTCCCACTAGATAGTACTGAGCCAGGGTCTGGCCAGTACTACAAGTATGTTCTACTTGTTGCTGTTGGGGTTAGGGTTGGGCTGTTACACCTTGTATTATAGTTATTGTGGTACATCCCAGTCGGGCTCCGCCTCCTGGGAGAGGTATAAAGGTCTCTGCTCTGTCTGGGACCCCTCAGTCTGGGATCGTATATATAATTAGTAGCTTCGTTGTTACAGCAAATAAAAGCCTTTATTTCCTGAGCATCTCAAGCCTCGTGTGTGATAACGTGCATCAATTTTATTTGCTGTAAATAAACTCTCGTCGGAAAAAAAAACGATATAGAAAGTATGGAGCAGATACTGAAGCCGGAACGCCTTACACTGGATCCACGTGCGGCGGGCGCCTCTAACACCTTCGACCACTGGTTGAAATGTTTTGAGGACTACCTGGCAGCCTCCGCAGCGGTCACCACAGATGATGACAGACTCCGGGTCCTCCATGCGAGGGTAAGCGACACTGTCTACCTCGCGATCCGTGCGGCCACCGACTACACAAAGGCCCTCGAGCTTCTTAAGAAGCGTTATATTAAACCGCCCAACGAAATACACGCTCGTTACCTCTTAGCCACTCGACGACGGCAGTCCGGCGAAACGACGGAGGAATACGCGAACGAGCTCCTACAGCTAGCCAGGGGCTGTAACTGCAAAGCAGTGTCGGCAGAGCAGAATATGAACGACCTCACTCGAGATGCGTTTGTGGCGGGAGTCGGATCATCTTACATCCGACTCAAACTACTGGAGAAAGGTAATCTTGACCTCACCCAGGCAATAGAACTAGCGGATATGTTGGAGACGGCCTCCAAAAGCCTAGTATTGAATCCTGAAGACCACGTGGAGACAACGTGGCAGGAGCAGTCGCTGATCCCTCCTCATCCCTCGGGTCGAAATGCTGCGTGATGGCGTGCTCACACTCGGGCCAGACGACGGCAGCAGCTCCGGGCGGCCCGCGGTGTTACTTCTGTGGGGGAGTGAAGCATACTCGGCAACGGTGTCCCGCTAAAGCTGTGTTGTGCTCCGCCTGCGGTAAGAAGGGGCACTATTCGAAAGTGTGCCGATCTAAATCTGCTTCTCGGAACAGCAGTGCGGCCTGCGATTCCTCGGAGCCCGGTTCTTCGTCGTCGGCATCGTCGAGGGTTTCGTCCACGTGCGAGGCCAGACGACGCCATTACGGTCGACGGAGTCGGAGAGGTGTGACCACCAGGGGTCGCTGAGTTTGGCGCCATCACCCACGTGCGACCTATGGGAACGGCCAAGTTGGTCGGCACCGACCGCGAACGACCAGCAGGGGTCATCCTCGTCAATCTCAGCCGGCTGCAGTGGCGCTCCTGAACCAACGGTGGCGTCGATCACCCTGGACCAGGCCAAGCCTCATAGACTTGACAAGTCTATGATGGACATTCAGGTAAACGACCACTTGATTTATTGTCTGTTTGACAGCGGGAGCACTGAGAGTTTTATCCACCCAGACGCTGTGAAGCGGTGTGGACTCCGGATTCAACCTGTCAAACAGACAATTTCTATGGCATCAAGGTCCCGGTCTGTCACCGTGCTAGGGAGTTGCGTGGTACTTTAACGGTGCAAGGCACAGTTTACGAGCGTTTCAAGCTCCTGGTGTTGCCTCACCTTTGCGCGCCAATACTTCTCGGACTAAACTTCATGGTCCACTTGAGGAGTGTAACCCTACAGTACGGTGGGCCACTCCCTTCGCTTTCAGTGGGAGAACAGCAGCCTCCAAATTGCCCAACGCCTGTACTGCCTGTATGCCGGTAGCCTCTCGACGCTGAAGATTACCACACCCTCCCTGTTCCAGAATCTTGTGCCAGGCTGCAAGCCCATTGCGACTAAGAGTAGGCGTTACAGCGCTGAGGATCGGATCTTCATTCGATCTGAAGTTCAGCGGCTCCTCAAGGAAAGGATCATACAACCTAGCGCTAGTCCGTGGAGAGCGCAGGTCATGGTGGTCAAGAGTGGGAACAAACCCCGGATGGTCATTGACTATAGTCAGACCATTAATAGATACACGCAGCTGGATGCGTATCCCCTCCCGCGCATATCTGACATGGTCAATCAGATTGCGCAGTACCGGGTGTACTCCACAATAGACCTCAAGTCTGCCTACCACCAACTCCCCATTCGCCCAGAGGACCGACAATACACGGCTTTTGAGGCGGATGGTCGCTTGTATCATTTTCTCAGGGTTCCCTTTGGTGTCACCAATGGGGTCTCGGTCTTCCAGCGTGCTATGGACCGAATGGTGGACCAGAACGGGCTGCGGGCTACCTTCCCGTACCTGGATAACGTCACCATCTGCGGCCATGACCAGCAGGACCACGACACAAATCTCCTGAATTTCCTACGCACTGCATCTCGCCTGAATCTGACCTACAACAGGGAGAAGTGTGTGTTTCGTACGCGCCGTTTAGCCATCCTCGGATACGTGGTGGAAAACGGGGTCATTGGCCCTGATCCAGACGGTATGCGTCCCCTCTTTGAACTTCCCCTGCTCACTAGTGCAAAAGCACTGAGGGGATGCTTAAGGGTCTTCTCTTATTATGCACAGTGCGTTCCCAATTACGCGGACAAAGCCCGTCCGCTCATCAAGTCCACTTCTTTTCCCCTAACACCAGAGGCCCGATTGGCCTTTGATAAACTAAAAGCCGACATCGCGAAAGCTACGATGCACGCTGTTGATGAGTCCATCCCCTTTCAGGTGGAGAGCGATGCATCTGATTTCGCCCTGGCCGCCACACTTAACCAGGCGGGCAGGCCTGTCGTCTTTTTTTCCCGCACCCTCCAAGGCCCCGAAATTCGGCATTCAGCGGTGGAAAAGGAGGCCCAGGCCATTGTGGAGGCCGTCAGGCACTGGCGCCATTACTTGGCGGGAAAACGGTTCACCCTGATCACGGACCAGCGGTCCGTGGCGTTCATGTTTAATAACACGCTGAGGGGCAAGATCAAGAACGACAAGATCTTGCGGTGGAGAATTGAACTCTCCACCTATAACTATGACATCATGTATCGTCCAGGGAAATTCAATGAGCCCTCGAATGCCCTCTCGCGTGGAACATGCGCCAGTATACAGGAGGACCGTTTGCAGGCTCTCCATAATGACCTATGTCATCCTGGGGGTCACTCGGCTCTACCACTTTATAAAAGCCCGCAATCTGCCCTACTCGGTGGAGGAT
Organism: Mustelus asterias; assembly: GCF_964213995.1. NCBI lineage: Eukaryota > Metazoa > Chordata > Chondrichthyes > Carcharhiniformes > Triakidae > Mustelus > Mustelus asterias. Next base: position 93,226,944 of record NC_135803.1, on the reverse strand, counting down.
GTCAGGTCCATAACAAGAAGCTGTCGGGTATGCACGGAATGCAAACCGCACTTTTACCGACCTGACCGGGCACAATTAGTCAAGGCCACTCGTCCCTTCGAAAGACTGAGTGTCGATTTTAAGGGCCCCCTTCCCTCAACAGATCGGAATGTGTACTTCCTCAACATCATTGATGAGTACTCGAGATTCCCTTTTGTTATTCCCTGCTCTGATACATCCGCTGCCACGGTTATCAAGGCATTCCGTGATCTTTTTACCCTGTTCGGGTACCCCAGCTACATTCACAGCGATAGGGGCTCATCGTTCATGAGCGATGACTTGAGGCAATACCTGCTCTCATACGGGATTGCCTCTAGTAGAACCACGAGCTACAACCCTAGGGGTAACGGACAGGTGGAACGTGAGAATGCTACAGTCTGGAAGGCTGTCTTACTGGCGTTGAAGTCAAAAAGCCTTCCAGTCTCCCGTTGGCAAGAGGTGCTCCCTGATGCGCTCCATTCCATACGCTCACTCCTGTGTACGGCAACCAACGCTACTCCCCATGAGAGGCTGTTTTCATTCCCTCGGAAGTCTTCCTCTGGGACCTCATTACCATCTTGGTTGACGTACTCAGGACCTGTCCTCCTGCGGCGACATGTAAGGGCCCGCAAGTCCGACCCGTTGGTCGAACAGGTCCATCTCCTCCACGCCAACCCTCAGTATGCCTATGTGGCATACCCTGACGGGCGAGAGGACACGGTCTCGATCCGAGACCTGGCGCCAGCAGGGGACGTAGGAACCCCTGTCGCTCCCATACCCCCTGTTACAAACCCCATAACTCTTGTTTCCCCTCCGGACACGGCGCGGGCAGCATCGGGACCATTACTTAACCCTTTTACTCCCGTGTACAGCATGCCTGAGTCCAGAGGATGGCGTGTCGGAACTCCATGGATTACCATCACCTCAGGGTCAACCGGCCCGTGAGACTGTGGAGGAACAGTTGGACATCGCCTTGGGGAGAACGCCACCGCGAGTGCCTACTCCGGTGTCATCGCCGGTATTGAGGAGGTCACAACGACGGTGCGGTTCCCCCTGACCGTCTGAACTTATAGACTGATGACAAATTATTCTGTTTTTTTTGTACCCCGCCGGTCTTTGTCTTCAAAGGAGGGGTGAAAGTGGTGAACCATCGTTGGTTCCCACTAGATAGTACTGAGCCAGGGTCTGGCCAGTACTACACGTATGTTCTACTTGTTGCTGTTGGGGTTAGGGTTGGGCTGTTACACCTTGTATTATAGTTATTGTGGTACATCCCAGTCGGGCTCCGCCTCCTGGGAGAGGTATAAAGGTCTCTGCTCTGTCTGGGACCCCTCAGTCTGGGATCGTATATATAATTAGTAGCTTCGTTGTTACAGCAAATAAAATCCTTTATTTCCTGAGCATCTCAAGCCTCGTGTGTGATAACGCGCATCACCTGGGAAAGATGCAAGACAGGCAAAAGCTGGTTCGACTGAAAGCTTTGAGACTCCTCCCTACAGCCTCGCAGTTGGTCCAGTGTGGCTGTCAGCCCCTCCTGCATTCCCTGGCTCTGTTGCTGCATCTCCAACAGCTGAGGGAGAAGTGATCTCAGAGGCCCAGCATGTAGCCTGGGGCCAGCTGAGTCCTCGCCTCCGGCAGGCCCCGCGTGCCAGAGGCCTCGGACGTTCCCTCCTCCACCCCATGTATATTAAATGTGTTGTGCTCACCAGAGAATGACCCAGAAGCCTCACCACTAACTGGCCCACCGACATGTCTGTATCTGGGATGGTGAGTTGTGAGGTGGAAGCTGACACCAAAACGTTGCCACCCTCAGAGATCCCTTCCCCCATATCCTCCGAAGACTCGTCCAAGCTGTCCTGACCAGGATGGGCAGGAGCTGCAGTAGAGGCCTCGAGTCCAAAAGTCCCCGCTGCGTCCAGATGTGTCCCTGCAACACAGGAAACAAGGTTAAATGCAAGGGAGGAAGAGGAATCCAGGATGCCAAACACGTGATTCACATTTCTCCATTGAACATCGAACAAAGAACCAAGAAAATTACATCACAGGAACAGGTCCTTCGGCCGTCCAAGCCTGCAGTGACCAGGCTGCCCATCTGATTTGTAACCCCCTACACTTCTGGGGACCATATGCCTCTAATCCCCTCCCATTCACATAACTGTAAAGACGCCCCTTAAAGTCACTATCGTATCTGCTCCCCGGCAGCAAGTTCCAAGCACCCACTACCCTCTCTGTGCAAATAAACATGCTTCGTACATTTCCTCTAAACCTTGCCCCTTGCACCCAAAACTCGTGCCCTGAGAAGTTGCCTCAAAGTGAGTGGAGGAATGACAGGTGCTCACGTCTTGACGGCAGCCCGACCATGCTGTCACTGACAGCCCGCATCTCCCTTCTCTCAAGAGCTCCAGTGCCCGCTCTTCAAAGGGAGTAAGGACCCAGAGGTCTGGCAGACCATCCTCTGTCTTCACCCTCTTACGGGTGTTGTGGTCAGTCTTCTCCTGTGGAGACAGAAGGAGCCATGAAAGAAATGATGCCGTGACTCCTGACGAGTATTAGGTGGTGGCCCTTAGAGGGCAAGCGCAGTGGGGCTCTTGGGGGGGATAGGAAGGAGCTGCTTGGGGGTCAGGAGCTGGAAGCATGCAGGGTGCTGGGGATGGGAGGATCTGGGGGAGATTTGGGGGAAGATGCAAGATGGGGTTCAGCACTCACCCTTGCTGCCTGGATGAGATCATTGACGTTTTTCTGGCACTACTTTGCAGTTCGGCACTGACCGAGGCGACGACTGCCTCCCAGGCTGCATTTCCGTCAGTCCTCCGGGTCTGCGTCCTCCTGGGGGGAAAAGGTGTCCTGCCTCGCCTCTGCTGCATCCAGTAGCCTGTCCAGATCGCCCTCAGAAGAACGGGGGGCTAGTCGTGCGCACATTTTTCTGTAGTGCCTGCCTATCCATCCTTGAGTTTTTAATGGAGCTGCCCCTCGTTAGGGCAGAACAGCTGCAAGCAGTTTGGCAGAGCATTCCAGCAAATTCCATGCAGTTTGCTTGTTAGCATTGAGGGGAAGGCAGGTGAGCACTGGCAGGTGTGCTAATGGGCAGGGGGTGGGATGGAGGGGGGTGGTGAATCAGTGCCTCAATGATTGGGGACAGGGGAGAGACAGGGAGGTGTCACACAGCCATTGGAGTCCTGAGGAGATGGGGGCTTTGTGCGAGATGGTCTGGGGTGGAGGTGAGGGGAATCACTCTGCTTGATATCTGTAGGGTGGAGGGGGGAGGGTGGATCTCTCTGCCTGAGATCAGTGGGGGGAGAAGGGGGGTCTGCTGCCACTCTGCCTGAGATCAATGGGGAGGAAGGGAGCACGTAGGCGGCACGGTAGCACAGTGGTTAGCACTGCTGCTTCACAGCTCCAGGGACCTGGGTTCGATTCCTGCTTGGGTCACTGTCTGTGTGGAGTTTGCACATTCTCCTCGTGTCTGCGTGGGTTTCCTCCGGGTGCTCCAGTTTCCTCCCACAGTCCAAAGATGTGCGGGTTAGGTTGATTGGCCATGCTAAAATTGCCCCTTAGTGTCCTGGGATGTGTAGATTAGAGGGATTAGCAGGTAGGATATGGGGGTAGGGCCTGGGTGGGATTGTGGTCGGTGCAGACTCGATGGGCCGAATGGCCTCTTTCTGTACTGTAGGGTTTCTATGATTTCTATGATTTCTACGGGACGATCGGTCTGGGTGGTGGTTGGATAAGAGGGTCAGTCATGTTATGGGGGTGGAGCAATGTCTGTGAGGGCCAGGGGGCGGCATTATCCGACCCGGGAGCAATGTGGCAGTGGAGCTTTATTCTATCTTTTTTTTCTGCGCATGCGCAGTTGGAGGCGCCGATGGGAGCTGCAGGGTTTCGGGCGCGTTAAGCCCCGCCCACAGGCTTGTGCAGCACGATTCAGAATCGCTGATATTTTTTCAGGCAGAGTGCGTATGGGGGCGCCGGAGAACGGGTCTAAAAGTCAGATCTGAAATCTCCCAGTTTCAAGTCCGCCCAACACTTAGAATCAAAATGGTAAAATAGGGCCCTATGTTACAGATTTTGTAATTTCTTTTTATTCTCCTGATGGAGCTGCAATAAAGTGTTATATGTTTAAATGTGATCGGTCTTGGAGTCATTTCAATGAAATGAACTTTTCAATGAGCTCCATGTTATTACTATCAGGTTTGGGTGCGGCTTATAGTTTAAATTATCGTCAGGGACCTTTGACTTTCATGCCGGCTTGCAAAATTAACTTGTGACCGTGTTTACAGCTAACATTACCCCTAACATTACCCCTATAATAGTTCTCACTCTCCAACTGCTTAGTGCAGAGCAATGGACCAAGTTAGCACTTGGTGACTCTTGAAATGTCTGCTCTAAAAAAAGTTTTTAAAATGTTTATTTTGTTAGTGTCACAAGCAGGCTTACATTAACACAGCAATGAAGTTACCGTGAAAATCCCCTAGGGCCACGACTATGCGATGTTGTAGTTGTGGGTCTAGCCTCATCATGGCAACCTATTCTATATGAACATGCTGGTTTGTATCTGAAATTCTGACTAGCATGGCTTGACATAATCTCTGTGCTAGCTCTCATAAGGGCAATCAACATGGTCATCTGATCATGACAATGCCATCAGTGTCCTAGGCTTCCTCATCAATCTCCTAGAATGTACATGTGGGGGACTGTTATGTGATGAGAGTAAAGTTCCAGCACATGTGCTTTGTGGTCTCCCGCCTAGTTTGTTTATTCCATTATTTCTTGTTGTTAGAAGCTTTTTTTGCTTTACAAGTCTACCCTTCCTCATTCCTTTCCCACAACCATCTTATTCATGACTCCAAATTCACTCGCAGCAAACCAATTGCTGAGTATGAGAGCTTCTAACACAGTCCTGGATTTGGACAAGTAAGTTTCCCTCCAAGCCATTCATCATCCTTATTTAGAAATATATCTCCGTTCCTTCATTGTTGCTGGGTCAAAATTCTGGCACCTCCTCCTTAACAGCACTGTGGAGTATACCTACACCACATAAGAACATAAGAACTGGGGGCAGGTGTAGGCCTTTCAGCCCCTCATACTTGCTCCATCATTCAATGCAATTGTGGCTGATCTGATATCAGCCCATCTCCACCTTCCTGCCCACTCCCCATAACCGTTCATCGTTTATCGAATGAGAAATCTAGCTGTCTCTTCCTTAAACTTGTTTACTGTTCAGGCATCCACTGCACTCTGGGGTAGAGTTCCACAGATTCATGACCCTTTGAGTGAAGTAACTCCTCCTCTTTTCTGTTTTAAATCTGCCACCCTTTAGCCTAAAGTTATGGACTCCTGTTCTATAATGTCCAACAAGGGGAAACATTCACTCTACATCTACCCTGTCAATTCCTTTTACATCTTTTATACCTCAATTGGATCTCCTCTCATTCTTCTAAACTCCAGTGTGTACCAACTTAAACTGCTCAATCTCTCCTCATAAGACAAGTCCTTCACCCCTGGAATCAATCTAAATGAACTGTCTCTGAACTGTCTCTAATGTATTTATGTCCTTCCTCAAGTAAGGGGACCAAAACTGTGCGCAGGGCTCCAGATTCAGCCCTACCAATGCCCTACACATGGACTGCAGCAGTTCAAGAAGGCAGTCACCTTCTCAAGGGTAATTGGGGTTGGACAGTAAATGTTGGCCTAGCCAGCAATGCCCACATCCTAAGAAAGATTTTTAAAATTTTCTGGAAAGGGAAGTTTCTGGAAATTGTATCTGAGCTTTTTGAGGTATTTGATCTCATTTTAAGGAGCGGTGAGTTCAGATCTAAGTGCATCTATCAGGATGTGCCATCTGAAAATTGACTTGTACCAACTCCTCAAAGCCTGACCTCAGACAACTTCTATCACAGAGACAGTGACTGTGAAGATGTGGATAGCTCACAAGTACATTACCAAGCCAGAAGACTTTTCCAAAAGCCCCGCCAGGGACAGTTGCCAGATCAGTTGGTCTTCTGTTCACCAGTGTGTGAAAAAGGAACAGAAGGCTGGTTAGCTAGAGGAAACACAACATTTTCACCCAAGGGAAGCAGCAGCAACTTGAGCAGTTATAGCATACCCAAAAAATGGCAGACTTTCCAAATGTGCAGGACATCATTGGCACACAAGCCACCCAAACCCCTAAAAATAACCCATGGCACCTTGAACAGGAAAGCCATCCGTTCCATTAACGTGCAGACAGTACCAAATTACAAAAGCCAAATCATGCTGGAATACCCAATATTCTGACAGTAAAGGTTGGAAATGGAACTGCGCTGACTAAAGACCTCTTTTCAGAAACCTTTGACCAGATGTGCAGAGCAGATGCCATGAAGCCCCTGCCTGCACTAAAATCCTTTGTGCCCTCAAGCAGAAATGTTATGTCTTGGATAGAACTGCTGGCCTACTCTGCCAATCAATCTCTCAATCTTAGGCAGTCTTTTGGGATCAAAGATGACTTCAATAGGTTCTGAGATGGCTGCTAAGGCCAATGCACAATCTGCAGACTTGCCCATATGCAGGATAGATGCTGCATGAAAGGTCAGATAGACAAGGTTTTGGAGATTTGTGCACTCTCTGTGATGCCTTGACCTTGCTTCTACATGCTCCCGGTGAAGTCTGTCAGTGTTTGGCGCCTTTCCAAATTAATCTACAATTTGGTCAGTCACAAGCCAGGGTCTCCCATTGGTTGGTGGGGATGTTTGATCTCTTTAGGGATGCTTTGAGGACATCGCTAAAGCATTTCCAATGTCTTTCTGGGAGTTTCCTGCGGTGACTGAGTTCCATGTAGAGCCAATCTATAGCACTCAAGTGATCCCCAAATTCATATCCTTCAGCAGGGTGGCACAGTGGTCAGCACTGCTACCTCACAGCGCCAGGGACCCAGGTTCGATTCCTGGCTTGAGTCACTATATGTGCGGAGTCTGCACAGTTCTCCCTGTGTCTCCGTGGGTTTCCTCTGGGTGCTCCGGTTTCCCCCCACAGTCCAAAAGACATGCAGGTTAGGTGCATTGGCCATGCTAAATTCTCCCTCAGTGTACCCGAATAGGCATTGGAATGTGGCGACTAGGGGATTTTCACAGAAACTTCATTGCAGCGTTAATATAAGCTTATTTGTGACACTAATAAATAAACTTTAGCTTAAATTCACTTTGCAGTTGAACTTGTTCAGAAGTGAAAGGAGATGGCATATCAATTAGCAAAATACATTTTCAGCAAACAGATTTTAATATATTTCAGAGTAAATACGATGATACATGGTGAGCTATGACAAGCGTTATGAGTGTGAGGTTTTCGTAATTTGTTATGTTTTCAACTCTCTTTTGATTTAAGATAAAATGGAGTATGTGACCTCCGATTAGTTCTGCTTGACAGTAAGCCGATTCCATGGGACCTGAGCTCCAGGTCAAGTCCTACTGAAGCCTGGATACAAATGTAAAGCACTGATTCAGAGACCCTAGATAAAGCAAGAGTGTTGTGGAGAATGAGAGACTGAAAAACAGCCGTTGCGAACAATGGAAAAAGGCTGTTTACCAGGTGGAATATTGGTGGGAGCTTGATTCTCAGAAGACTGAGGGAAACAACTTTTGATGAATAGTTAACACTTATTGAAATGGTTAGAGGTGAGCTCGTCAGAAGTTGTGAGTATCTTTGTCCTGGCTCCTGTAGAGACTTCAATTCCATAGAGAATTCAGTGTCATGTATAAATGCAGTGTGTGGTTTTTGGTCATGATATGAAATAAAGGGGGATATGTTTTCTATAGCTTAGTGTATTAGTTGCCCACTAAACAATGTTCAGTCCATGTTGTTTTTATTCTGTTTGTTACAGTAAAAACCTGAAAATGTGAAACTTTCCATGTTAAACTTTGAGTTGGTCACTGGGAATTCAAATCTGTTTCATAAAGTTATTGGTCTATATGGGGATGGTAACACAGATATTTACTGGAGTTGACATTAATTAGAAACAGTAAATAAAAGAATGGGATGGAGCGGTTGGCACATTGAAAGCTGCTATGTTGAGATCGAAACAACAATTCTGGGTCATTGAGATGGAACCCTGATTTATGTTTGGTGAAAATAGCATCTTTGTTGTCATTTTGTTCCTTGCAGTTTTTTCCACTTCCAGGGCGCCATACATGCTTTACCAGTAGCACCAACAACTGAAGCAGTTAACAATAACCAAGAAATGTCCTACTCCCAGAGCAGAGAACTCCCTGAAGTGCTGATTGCCTTTGAAAATAACAGACTTAAATCAACATGGCAGGCGTAGCAACCAATCATGATGCACCCATCATAAAGCCATTTTTCAACCTGTTAAGTTGTCACCTTATTAGTTTAGTACTTGTTCTGAAACTCTTTCAGAAACATGAATCAACTTGTAAAGGAGACAGAACAGTCCTGTGGGTGGGGGGAGGGTTGAGATCATACAGAATCTAATGAAACTTCACTCTCATGGCTTGTCAAGCGATACCTGCTTTAGTTTAGGTGGGGCCTGCTAACTGCCTCCCACCTGCCGGTCCATTATTCCACAGCAAATTAATCTTTCACTAACAGTACTGTGGTTTATTGTTTAGTTGTTGTGTAGCAGCATGTTCATTGTTTGTTGATATTGCTATAAAATATGAGTGTGTGTATTCTGTTGCTGAGTAACAATGTTGTGTGTTCTCACATCTTTAGTTCTCTTTCATCTCAATAATTGATGGAAAGAATAATGAGCGGCTGATCAATGCATCTGGCAGCACAAGAGGTGATTAGATTTGTTTTTGTAGATATCACCCAACTATATCCGGGGATTGCCATTGTCCAGAAATTCAAATGGAGTAGCCATATGTGACTACAAGAACAGTCCAGAGGCTGGGAATTCTGAGGCGAGTAATTCCCAAAGCCTGTCCACAAGGCACAGCTGGGAAAGTGATGGAATACTCTCCACTTTTCTGGATGAGTGCAGATCCAACAACATTCAAGAAGCTCAACACCATCCAAAGCAGCCTTTTTGATTGACATCCCATCCACGACCTTAAATATTAATTCTCTCCCCTAATGACATAATGTAGCAGCAGTGTGTACCATCCACTACCAGCTCACCAAGGCTGCTTCAACAGCAACTTTCAAACCCACAACCTCTACCAGGACAAGGACAGCAGGTGCATGGGAACATGACCATCTGCAAGATCCCCTCCAAGTTATCCTGACTTAGAACAATATCACCGTTCCTTCATTATCACTGTATAAAAATCCAGAATCTCCCATCCTAACAGCGCTGTGGGTGTACCCACACTGCATTGGCTACAGCAGTTCAAGAAGGCAACTCACCATCACTTTCTCAAGGGCAATTAGGAATGGATAATGCTTCTTGCCAGAAGCAGCCAAATCCAGAGAGTGCATTTTTAACAAGGGAGTGAAATAGTGAGGGAAAGCAAGTAATCTATTGAATCCACTGAAGGGTGACAATCTTGATTGAGTTTATTCAACCTTGTCTTTTCTGAATAATTCTTATTTTGGTTCTGGTTATCAAAATAGAGCAGCTTCTGATTTCATTGCAACTGCCATCACTCATTGATCATTCCTAATTTGAGTTAAAATTGGGACAACAACACTGGATATCTGAATCTCCACTCCTTGCTTGAGGCCTCATTCTTGATTTTGGGTAGCAGCAGAACCAACAATTTATACAGTTCTCCATGGCATTGCCACTACCAATCAGAGTTCACTTGCCATCCAATCGGCATTCTCTTCTCATCTGGTGTAAATTGTCATTCTCCTGTTACTCTTGATAATCATGTGATCTGGTCTGTTGTGTGCAAGCCAAAAAGCTTCAACAGTGTGTCTCTTTTATCAGAAATACTAAAAGAGAAATAGTTGAGGACAGGAACAAGTTGAAGCAAAGCTGAAAAGACGATTGATACATGAGCACAGAGTGTTGGATAATCATAGGAGAAATTAAGAGATCATCATCTAATAAATGGGATTTTCTGGAACTGGATGTTTTTGATGAAAAGAGTATTATGAAGAGTACAAAACCTGATGGAGAGAATCAGAAGAATTACACATACCAACTTGCATTTATGTAGTGCCTTCAATGTAATAAAATATCCTAAGGTGCTTCGTAGGAGCAAGTCAAACAAAATTTGAGACTGAGCCGGTAATAACTTTGATGAGGCCCACAATGTGAGCCTGTCAGAATACGAGCTCCCAGATTCAGAGAGTAATGGCTTGTCCAATCAGGGATCTCTGAATGTGTGTGTAATATGGAGTGTCAAGGTTAATGGCACTCCGGGTTTATACTCTGTATGAGGAAGCACCTGTCTGGTAGTTGCTTGCTATGTAAATAAATCTAAATTTGGTGAAGGGACACTAGCCTCGGAGGAGTTATTTCAGCGGCATGACCCTTAAGGAACTCACTTGCAACAATTGGCTGAAGTTGGGGTAAGCCATTCTTGTGCATCGTGCCTTTGTTTGGAAAACTAGACTCGTTCAACCTTGACATCGAGGATTGGGCCCAATATGTGGAACAACATTATGGCAGACAAAAAACAAAGGGTAATTCTGACTGCCTGCGGCACTTCAGCATTTGTTGACATTCAGAGTTTAACATTCCTTGAGGCATCGGATACGAATACCTTTCAAGAACTGACAACGAGTTAGAGAATACTACGATCCTCAAGTCATCTCTAATTCTGAGACGTTATTGTTTTTACTCAGCAATCGAGTGCCAGGAGAATCTGTTATGGGTTTCCTAGCTAGGTTAAGATGACTGGTGGAAGTATGTGAATTTGGTTTAACCCTTAACAAGATGCTTAGGGACCGTCTGGTATGCGGGAATAGTAATGTAACTATTCAAAAACACCGATTAGCTGAAGCTCAACTGGACTTCAAACAGGCACATGATTGGAAAATTCTGTAAATAGAGCATATGAATTGCAAGGTATCCCAATGGAAGTAGACACTCATGCCAGTGCGACTGAGTTCGGGGACCACCACTTGAGCGCAGGTGATTGCATAGCCTCAGTCAGGAAGTATCCAGATATACATAACACCACTTCTGCCTACAGCCGAACCTCAAAGCAAAGCCAAACTGCAACAAAACACTTGCAAGTCCCCTCAGAATTCCGCCCGGTAGTGCATTGTAATTGTTCCCAGTACGCGGAATTGAAACAGTAAAGAAGTTCTACAAGACTTAGATTTAGCAAAACAACTCGTAGGTTGGTATCCAGGAGAGTTCAAACCCTGGAAGGTCCATCTACATCTGATTTAGAACAATTAAATTGCATATCAATGTCCAAATTGGACGCAATCAAGATAAACGTATGGTTAAATGCACTTCTGGTACTAATAGAGGTGGTCGGAGAATCCGTGTTCCTTAAAATTCACTCTGGACTCCAACCCTTAACTTTAATCAAGACCTCAGCAAGACTGAAAACCTATACCGGAAAACCTTTGCGAATTGTGGGTACAACTTCTGTCCCTGTATCGTATGAAAGGCAATTGGTTCGGTTACTAATGATTGTAGCAGAGGGCTCAGGGCCAAGCCTAATGGGGCGAAAATGTTTGCGAGAGATCCACCTAGATTGGCTCAACATCTTTCAGCTGGAGAATGGCCGCCTTTGTGATGTCCTGCTTAAATACCCTGAAGTTTTCCAGGATGGTCTAGGGACTATCAAAGGAGACAACACGACCTTACTTGTTGACCAGGAAGCAATTTCACGATTTTGCAAGGCCTGTCCAATACCATTTGCCAAAAGTTGAAGCAGAAATCTGAAGACTGGAATGTGAAGTGATCATCAAACCAGCCCATTTTTGGGAATTGGCAGCTCCAGTCGTACCAATTTTGAAGTCAAATGGATCAGTCTGCCTTTGCGGAAATTTTAAACGAAAGGTAAACTGTTTCTCATAGCTCGATAAATACTCAATCCCTCGGGTCAACAATTTGTATGCAAAATTGGCAAGAGGATTCGCGTTTTCAAAACTTGATATGAGTCATGCATACTTACAATTACAGCAAGATGAGGATTCCCAGAGATATTCAACAATTGATACAAATAAAGGCCTTTACTAGACTGCCATTTGGGGTATCGTCAGCCTGCTCAATCTTCCAGCTAATGATGGAGAACGTTTTACAAGGTCTACCTCAGGTAGAGAATCTTGAGGAAGTTTTAAGTCGATTTTCCAAGGCATATTCCCAAGAAGGGAAAAATATGTACTCCAAGCACCGCCCACCCCCCACCCCCCCCAAGTGGCCTATCTGGGCTACAGAGTAGACATGTCTGGTTTACACCCATTGGAAAACAAGGTACAAGCGATTCAAGGTGCCCCGGCTCCCAATCCCATCCAGGTGTTAAGATAATTTCTCGGGTTGGTAATCTACTATGGGAAATTTATACCCAATTTTGCCTCCATCCTGGCTCCATTACACCAACTACTAAAAAAGGATCAGCCTTGGGACTGGTCTTCCAGTTAATCTTTGGCTTTCAATAAACTAAAGAAACAGCTTTTTTCATCGAATGTTCTGGCCTTGTTAAATCCTACAGTGCAGGAGGCCATTCAGCCCACCAAGTTTGCATCGACCATAATCCCACCCAGGCCCTATCCCCATAACCCCATATATTTACCCTAGCTAGTCCCTCTGACACTAAGGGGCAATTTAGTATTGCCAATCCACCAAACCTACACATCTTTGGACTGTGGGAGGAAACCGGAGCACCCAGAGGAAACTCACGCAGATATGGGGAGAATGTGCAGATTCTGCATAGACAGTGACCTAAGCCAGGAATCAAATCCGGGTCCCTGGCGCTGTGAGGCAGCAGTGCTAATCACTGTGCCACCATGCTGCCCAGGAAAGGACTCTTACTGACCTGCGGCACATTCCCATATGGCATCAGGGTAATATTGGCACATAGGTGGCCAAATGGAGAGGAAAGCCCAACTATGTAAACTTCCAGGACCTAGGCTATCGCAGAACGCAAATACGCCCACATCGAAAAAGACGGATTGGTGGTGATATTTAGTGTGAAAAAATTCCACCAGTATCTTTACGGGCAGAAATTCATCATTATCATAGGCCATAAGCCACTATTGGGACTCCTAATGGAGGACAAGGCAGTGGCATCCATAGCACTGGCCCAAATCCAGCAGTGGGCTTTATTACTGGCTGCCTACTGTTACCAGTTGGACCACTGTCCAGGAAGCCGAGACGCCCCACCAGTACCCCCAATGGAAGAGACTGTAATGACAATGAGTCTTTCGGATACTCTCCCAGTGGCAACAAATAATATTCAAAAAGACCCAGTTCTTGCTAAATTGAGACAGCTAATGCTGACGGGGGAAACCAAAAGGCTGTTACAGCCTGAATTATTCCACCCATATTGGAGTCGGAGAGAGCAGCTGACCAAAGAAGATGGCATTCTCATATGGGAATAAAGAGTTGTCGTCCCAAGCCAGGGTCACTATCCCATCCTGACTGAACTTCAGTATGGCCACCCAGGAGTGACCAAAATCAAGATGCTCGCAAACAGCAATGTCTGGTAGCTACGGACATAGCCGCACTCAGTGTCAGCAATGACAACAAGGGCAGACGTTACCACCATCAGCTTCTCTACACCCTTGGGAATGGCCAAGTAGACCCTGGACTCGGCTACACGTCGATTATACCGGTCCATTCATGGGCTCGATGTTCCTTGTAATGGTAGATGCCCACTCCAAATATATGAACGTACACAGGGTGCATCTGGTCGAATGTGAGAATGACAGTAGAGAAACTTTGCACCTCCTTTGCGACATATGGGACCCCAGAGGCGCTGGTTTCCAATAATGGACCATCCTTTACCGTCCAGGAATTCACCTATTTTCTGAAATCGAATCGAATTCGACACATTAGGACAGTGCCAAATCATCCATCATCTAACAGCCTTATGAAAAGAATGGCCCAGACCTTGATAGCAAGCTTAAAGAAACAGCCTTCAGCCTCTTTGGACACCAAACTTTCCAGATTACTGTTCGACTATAGAACAACCCCCCATGCAACTACCGGAATAGAGTCAGAAAAGTTGCTCATAAGCAGACGACTCCGCACCAGGTTGAGCCTGATTTTCCCGAACCTGGGAAGGGAGGGTGGTAAAGCATCAAGAACCCCAATGCTGAGCCCACAACACCAGTCATGAGAGACACTTAAAGGTGGGTGTTAAAGTATTGTTAAAGAACCATGGGAATGGCTCTGCGTGATTAAAAGGCATGATTGACTCGGAGGAAACGACTGGTTTTATACAACGCCGACGTACGGGATGCCACCCTGAGAAAACATCTGAACCATTTGAAAGCCTTAAATTCTCAGGCCGTTCAGGAACAAACAATGCCTAGCAGGTCAGGAACTTCGGAAAGACTTCCACGACCCACTGGCTCCCGCTCTCCATCTCCAGGCATTGCATCCTCTGAGCCCAAAATGGACACAGCGGACATAGCCGAGTCTACTCCATTACTCCCTGAAGAAGGGAGTGGACCCATGCCTCGGCACGCTACACAAAAGAGCTTGAGAAACTGGATCCAGTGCTTAAACGCCTCAAGAGGCTCTCAAGGTGAACAAACTGCCAAGGTTCCTTGGACCTAGAGGGGGAGGGACGTAATGACTTTAACAAGGCCCACAATGTGGACCTCTTAGAATACAAGCTCTCAGGTTAAGGCAGTAATGGCTTGTCCAATCAGGGATCCCTGCATGTGTATATAATGTGGAGTATCAGGGTTACTGCCACACGGGTTTATGCTCTGTACGAGGAAGTATCTATTTGAGTATTGCAGTCTATGTAAATAAATCTAAATTTGGTGAAGGGACACCAGCCTCGGAGGAGTTATTTCAAAGCCAACAAAGGAGACCTTTATACTGGTGCTTGTTTAAAGAAATACATTTCAAGGGGTTTTTTAAAGGAGAAGGGAGGTAGGGACGTTTGTCAGGTTTAAGGAGAGAATTCAAGGACTTAAGGCCCAGGCAACTGAAGGCACAATTGCCAATGGTGATGCAAAAGAAGTGAGAAATACCTGCGGGGCCAGAGTTAAAGGAGAGTCAAAATCCTGGAAATAGGATTCCTGACTGAGACAAGCTCTGGATGATATCAACCATCTTTATATTCCTTTCCAGTATTTTAATATCTATTAATCAGTTCAGATGTTATTAAGACTCTTACCTTTACATACATTTTCTGTCTTCGAAGTGTTGTTTATCTTTGTCACAGTTCTGTATTGCATTTTAACATTATAAACTCATGTTTGCAATCCTACCATTGTGTAATTAAAGCTCTGGCCACTGAGTGGCACCATTTCTCCACAAATCTCAGACATGCATTTTAAAAATTCTGTCTAAAGTAAGGATTTAAACAAAATAAAGAATTTAGAACATTATGTACCTTGTAATAACTAATAGACATTTATTCTTTGGTGTAGTAATTCGACCATGGCTGATGAGGGAAAAGCATTCAAAGGAGTAGTGGGAAGCCAGAGGATTGGGAAGCCTTTAAAAGTGAGCAGAGGACAACTAAAAAAGCAATAAGGGGGAGAAGATGAAATATGATGTAAGCTAGCTCGTAATATAAAAAAAGAAAGGAAGAGTTTTTTTCAATATATAAGAGGTAAGAGAGAGGCAAAAATAGCCATTAGACCACTGGAAAATGAGGCTGGAGAAGTAATAATAGGAAACAAAGCAATAGTAGAGGAACTGAACAGTTACTTTGCATCAGTCTTCACAGTGGAAGACTCCAGTGGGATGCCAGAGCTCCAGAATCAGGGGGCACAGGTGAGTGTAGTGGCCATCACTAAGGAGAAGGTTCTGGGAAAACGGAAAGATCTGAAGGTGGGTAAATCACCTGGACCGAATGGACTACACCGCAGGATTCTAAAAGAGATAGCTGAGGAAATTGTGGAGGCAGGGAGGGTACCAGGAATCAATGGAGGCAGGGAGGGTACCAGAGGACTGGAAAGTAGCAAATGTAAAACCGCTGTTTAAGAAGGGAGGGAGGCAGTAGACAGGAAATTATAGGCCGGTTAGTCTGACTTCGGTCACTGGCAAGATTTTAGAGTCCATTATTAAAGATGAGATCGCAGAGTACTTGGGAGTGCATGATAAAATAGGACTGAGTCAGCACGGCTTTGTCAAGGGGAGGTCATGTCTGACAAATCTGTTAGAGTTCTTTGAGGAGGTAACAAGGAATTTAGATAAAGGAGAGTCAGTGGACGTGATTTATTTAGATTTCCAGAAGGCCTTTGACAAGGTGCCGCATAGGAGACTGTTAAATAAGTTAAGTGCCCATGGTGTTCAGGGTAAGATCCTGGTTTGGATAGAGGATTGGTTGAATGGCAGAAGGCAGAGATGGGGATAAAGGGGTCTTTCTCAGGCAGCTGGTGACTAGTGGTGTGCCTCAGGGGTCAGTGCTGGGACCACAACTTTTCACAATATGCATTAATGATTTGGAGGAAGGAACTGAAGGCACTGTTGCTAAGTTTGCAGATGATACAAAGATATGTCAAGGGACAGGTAGTATTGAAGAAGCGGGGGGCTGCAGAAGGACTTGGACAGGTTAGGAGAATGTGCAAAGAGGCGGTAGATGGAATATAATGTGGAAAAGTGTGAGGTTATGCACTTTGGAAGGAGGAATGGAGGCATAGACTATTTTCTAAATGGGAAAATGCTTAGGAAATCAGAAACACAAAGGGACTTGGGGAGTCATTGTTCGAGATTCTCTTAAGATTAATGTGCAGGTTCAGTCGGCAGTTAGGAAGGCAAATGCAATGTTCGCATTCATGTCGAGAGGGCCAGAAAACAAGAGCAGGGATGTACTTCTGAGGCTGTATAAGGCTCTGGTCAGACCCCATTTGGAGTATTGTGAGCAGTTTTGGACCCCATATCTAAGGAAGGATGTGCTGGCCTTGGAAAGGGTCCACAGGAGGTTCACAAGAATGATCCCTGGAATGAAGAGCTTGCCGTGTGAGGAATGGTTGAGGACTCTGGGTCTGTACTCGTTGGAGTTTAGAAGGTTGAGAGGGGATCTTATTGAAACTTACAGAATACTGCGAGGCCTGGATAGAGTGAATGTGGAGAGGATGTTTCCACTTGTAGCAAAAACTAGAACCAGAGGGCACAACCTCAGGCTGAAGGGACGATCCTTTAAAACAGAGATGAGGCGGAATTTCTTCAGCCAGAGAGCGGTGAATCTGTGGAAATCTTTGCCGCAGAAGGTTGTGGAGGCTGGGTCATTGAGTGTCTTTAAGGCAGAGATAGATAGGTTCTTGATTGATAAGGGGATCAGGAGTTATGGGGAAAATGGGGGTGAGAAAAAAAATCAGCCAAGACTGAATGGCGGAGCAGACTCGATGGCCGAGTGGCCTAATTCTGCTCCTATGTCTTATTGTCTTATGGACCAAATGCTAGTTTCCCATCACCAAACACCCTTTACTGTGCACCAAAAAGCCAGTGGCTTACAGCTGGACAGTCTACACCTCGGGACATTTGATGCCAGTCCGGGTTGAGCAGCAGGTTTAAAAACCCTGTCGACCTCTTCTCTTCGGGTGAGCCTCCGCACTCTCAATAAGGAAGCTCATATTCCATAAAGCCCACAGGGAGATCTATCAATGATCCCCTCTGACATTTGTGGCCATCATCACAATTTTTTGTCTGTTTTAATGCTTTTACTAAAGAGGCCAAAACCTCTCCCAAAGTCCAGATGTGGACTCTATAATTACCAATGTTCTCAATATTCCAAGATTCTGGCTGAACTGTTGAAAAATCTCCTTTACCTTTCGGCAGCTTGTACAAAAAATTGCTTTTCAAAACCACTGAAGAAAAGCCAGGGGAAATATTTGAAAGTTATATTTGGGTAAAGTTCATTAAGTGTGGTTTTTCTTAGGACAGTGGGATTATTTATGTGTTTTTTTAAAATAACAGGGTGTGTGTGAGAAAACATGAATGAATCTATGAAATACACAGGTATAGAAACAATAATGTGGTTGGATATAAGAGCCACAATGACAAATATACAATGGTTTGAAAGTATTAATATATTAGGGTAAAGAATATGACAACTTAAAGCTGTTCTCTTGAGCAACAAATTCTGATAACAAAGCAAAATATTGTGAAAATCTGAAATAAATCAGCAGGTCAAGCAGATTCCGTGGAGAGAGAAATACAGTTAACAGCTGTGATTTTTCAATCCCACCCACGATGATTCCCACAGCAGAGGATTTGGCAGACTAGCAAAAGATCGGTTGAATTCGGCAGGGCTTTCTGGCGCTGGAAAATCCGGGATCAGAAAATCCTATCCAACATTTCAGGCTAATGATCTTTCATAGGACCAGAACTTATCTTCATACCTATCCTTGTTCATTACCAAGGAAAAAGATACTGCCCAGGTCATGGCGAAGGCTGTGGTAATTCAGACACCTGAAAGGTTTAAAATTGATAAGGGGGAGGGAGGTATTGGATAGGATTTCTGTATTTAAAGTTGACAAGGCACCCGGACTGGATGAGATGTGTCCAAGGATACTGAGGGAAGTAGAAATGAGAACTGCAGAGACACTGGCCATCATTTTTCAGTCTTCCTTAGACTCAGGAGTGGTATCAGTGGACTGAAGAATTTCAAATGTTACACCCTTTTTCAGAAGTATACCCAGCAACTACAGGCCAGTCAGTTTAACCTCGGTTGTGGGAAAGCTTTTAGAAATGGTAGTTTGAAACAAAATTAATAGTTACTTGGGCAAATGAAATTTAATTAAGGAAAGCCAGCATAGATTTGTTATGGGTAAATTGTGTTTAACTAACTTGCTGAAATTTTGTGATGAGGTAGCAGAGAGGATTGATGAGGGTAATGCTGTTGATGTGGTGTACATGGACTTCCAAAAGGTTTTAGATAAAGTGCTGCACAACAGATTGTATGAATGGAATGAAAGTCACAGCAACAACATGGATACAGAATTGGCTGAGTGACAGGAAGGTTTGTAGTGGAGTTCACTGGGGTTGATGTTAGAATATTTGCTTTTACATGCAAACATACATTTAGAAGCAGGAGTAGGCCACTCAGTCACTTGAGCCTGCTCTGCCATTCAATATGATCATGGCTGCTCTGATTGTAACTTCAATCCCATATTCCCACCTACCTCTGATAACCTTTCAGCCCTGTCTCCCACTCCATTTATCTACCACTGCCTTAAAAAAATATTCGAAGATCCTCCTTCCTTTGAGGAAGAGAGTTCCAGAGACTCACAACCTCTTGAAAGAAAAAAATTCTCCTCATCTCTGTCTTAAATGGGTGACCCCTTATTTTTAAACAGTGACCTTTAGTTCTACATTCTCCCACAAGAGAAAACATCCTCTCCATATCCACCCTGTCAAGATCCCTCAGGATCTTACATGTTGGGAAAAAAAGTTGGAAATACTGCAAATACTGAAGCTCAACCGACAAGGGGATTAATGCAAGTGAGTGCCGACGTCCTCACTAATGATATGGAAAGTACATCATAAATATTTAAATCGGCTTTCACAAAGCTGATTTCGCCGGCAGAACAGGGCCGGTAAGATCGGGGGATACGAGAAACTGGGCATGAACCCGATTCGTTGCCTCTCACCCAATCTTACCACCTTGCCTCACTGAAAGACTGGTGGGATGAGGTCATAAGAATATGCCCAGAGTTAATGGGGGCAATCTTACCATTGTGCCCTAATGGCCGATGGGTGGGGCGAGCCAGTAAGATCACTAGAGAGCCAAGAAATCAGGTTTGTGCCCAATTTCTCGCCTCTCGCGATCTTATTGGATATCCAGCGAGGTCAGCTTTGTGCTCAAATAATTTATTTAAATGTGAATATGTTTGTCATTGATTTAATGAGACCGGGACGCTATCGTCCGGGCTCACTTGCCTCTGTGGCCTCGCCGGGAGAGGTTCTCTCTGGCGAGGATCGCGTATGACCTGTTGTGGTCGCCTTGCCGGTAGAAACGGAGGCTATTGAGCCCCCTGGGGAAGTCAGAGGCAAGGGGAGGGGGCAGTGCCCACCGGTTTGGAGTGAAGGGATGGTGCAGGTTTAAAAGTGAAGATGTAGTGTGCAGACTGCAGCATAGCATAGGTGAGGGTGGGGTGGACAGACTCTGTTTCTGTGTTGCTAGATCCTTGACTCCTAGTAACCTCCAGTGTTTGAGATACCAGTGTAGGGTGAGTTGACACAGAGGGAGAGCTAAAGCACCAAGTCCAGCTACAGAATAATCTCACTCTGATAGAGGATTCCAGCTGAGTTCTAGCAGGATGGGTCTTCCCACAGCCTTCAGTTTGCTACCCCTAATTCTTGTTTTTTGGAGTAAGTATTTGTGCTTTGAGTTTGCTTCACTATTTCATACGTTACAGATGACAGAATCAGACCTTACAGTGACATCCTGTGCATTTACAGGGAAGATGTGATGAAGAATGCAATATTCTCTCAATGTTTATTAATTGTTAGTATAGATACATAAAATCAGAGTCTTTATTGAGAAATCTGTGTAAGTGTATGAGTGACTTTGTCTGTAATTATGTGTTTACATTTATATTTGCATGCATGCATGCATTAATGTGTGAGTGCCTTAGGGTATGTGAGTACATTATTCCATGTGAATGCATTGCTGCATTCAAGTGTGAGGATGTGTGTCTGAGCGTGTTCGTGTGTGAATGTTACTGTGCATGAGTGCATTACTGTGCATGAGTGCATTAGTGTGTGTGAGTGCATTAGTGCATGTGAGTGCATTAGTGTGTGTGAATGCATTAGTGTACTAGTGTGTGAGAATGTGTCTTAGTATGTAAGTTAGTGTGCATGAGCGCATTAGTGTTTGTGAGGGTATTTGTGCATTAGTGTGTGCAAGAGTGTGTGAATATGTGGCTGTGTGTGTGAATGAGTGCATTAGTGTGTGTGAGTGTGTGATAGTGTGTGTGTCTGAGTGCATTAGTGAGTGTGTTAGTGTGTGTGTGTGCATGTGTGTTTGCATGTGTGAGCATGTCTGTCTGTATGTGTTAGTGCATGTGCATGAGTGTATGTGTTAGTGCCTGTGTGTGTGTGTGTGTGTGTGTGCTAGTGCATGTGAATCTATGTGCTAGTGTGTGCATGTTAGTGTGTGTATGAGTGGGATGGGTATGGGGGTGGGATGGGAATGGGGGGAAAGGTTGGCGTAGCGGGAAACTGCAGATTCTGCTGAAGTGAGGGTGTGGACATTGAGGGTTTGGACATTGAGGTTATGAACAGTGAAGGTGCGGATATTGAGGGTGTGGATATTGAGAGTGTGGGCAATGAGGGTGTGGATATTGAGGGTATAGGCAGTAAGGGTGTGGATATTAAGGGTGTGGAATTTGAAGGTATGGGCAGTGAGGGTGTGGATATTGAGGGCGCGGATATTGAGGGTGTGGATATTGAGAGTGTAGGCAGTGAGGGTGTGGATATTGAGGGTATAGGCAGTAAGGGTGTGGATATTGAGGGTATAGGCAGTGGGGGTGTGGATTGAGGGTATAGGTAGTGAGGGTATGGATTTTGAGGGTGTGGAATTTGAGGGTGAGGATATTGAGGGTGTGGATATTGAGAGTATGGGCAGTGAGGGTGTGGATTGAGGGTATAGGTAGTGAGGGTATGGATATTGAGGGTGTGGATATTGAGGGTGTGGAATTTGAGGGTATGGATATTGAGGGTGTAGATATTGAGGGTGCGGATATTGAGGGTGTGGATATTGAGGGTGTGGAATTTGAGGGTATGGATATTGAGGGTGTGGATATTGAGGGTGCGGATATTGAGGGTGTGGATATTGAGAGTGTGGGCAGTGAGGGTGTGGATATTGAGGGTATAGCAGTGAGGGCGTGGATATTGAGGGTGTGGATATTTGAGGGTACAGGCAGTGAGGGTGCGGATATTGAGGGTGCGGATATTGAGGGTGTGGATATTGAGGGTGTGAATATTTGAGGGTGTGGGCAGTGAGGGTGTGGATATTGAGGGTATGGGTAGTAAGTGTGAGGAATTGGGGGAGATGCTTTGAAATTGAGGGTGTGGACAGGTTCCCTGGATTAGCAAGTCTGCAAGAGCTTTTGTGTTCAGGTGTGAAAGCTGGCACTTGGGTTTCAATAGGACTTGATCTGTGACTTCAGTCCCCATGGTAGCCAGGTCACATAGCCCTAGTGCCAAGCAAAACAAGGAAGAGGTCGCCTATTCCATTTTACCCTGAACTAAAACAGATAGTTGAAAACATAACTACGTAATTGTAGTAGTCGTAACAGTGCTCTGTCCCAAGTATTGTGTTGTTCTGCTTCATTTTGTTGTAATGGAAGCAATGGACTGCACAGGAAAAAATATTCAGAATATTGGAAGTTTCAGAGAGGATGAAAGGATTCAAATTCTTTCACTCATTTCCTGCCATTGTCCATTATTAGATTCTGTGCTTATAATATTTTGCGTCATCAGATGATTCAATATACCTTGTCTTTTATGTTCTGTTGCAGATAATTTTAGCGATGGAGGAGAGATTGGTAAGTATTTTAATCAGTTACTTGCTTTGAGGTTGTTGCATGGACTTGCAGTTGGAGTGAGGGCATGAAATGGTACAGGGGAGGGTGGGGAGCAGGTTGCAGCCTGGTGCAAGGTGATGGAGGAGGATTATTTAGCACCAAATATAGGCTGCGCGTCGAATAAGCAAAGGGTGAAAAGGAAAGAGAAACCTGGCATTTATGTAGCATCTTACGCAATCCCATGACATTATAAAGCACCTTGCAGCTAATTAAAAACTTTTCAACTGTAGTCAGTGCTGTGATGCGGAAAATGCTGTAGCCAATTTGCACACAGCAAAATCACAAAAACTGCACTGTGATAATGACTGGATAATCTATTTCAATTATGTTGAATTGAGGGATAAATATTGGTCACAACACTCAGAGGAATTCACCTGCTCTTTTTAAAGAAGTGTAATTAATCTTTTGTGCACATTAAAGAGAGCAGACAGTGTCTTGGTTTATTGTCTCATCAGAAAGGCAGTACATCTTAGGGTGCAGCATTCCCTCAGTACTGCACCATGGCTTGAACCCACAAATATTAGATGCAGAGGTGACAGAGCTGCTACTGAAGTGGGCTGACACTGGGGATGGGATCAACAAGGACAGATCTGAGATATCTGTTCCTGGAGAACAAAAATGAATCAACTTTATTTTACAGCTTGAATATTTTAGATGTTTTTATTTGATTAATGGTAATACTTATAACCTAATCCTACATATGTTTCAATAATTAAGACAAACTGCCAGTCACCCACAAAACATTTACAGTGAAATTATTATTATCCTTATTACAACAGTACTTCTTTAAATAAAAAATACTGGTTATTCTTTCACCAAAGACTTGAACAGAATCAACACTTTTCACTACAGAAAAAGCTACATAACACTGTCCTTGTGTAAACATGGGTGAGGAATATAAATACTAATTTTGTCAAAATTCAGGCCTTGTGACTTGTTTATAGTCTACTTGTGACACCATTTATTTGTGTCACAAGTAAGCTTACATTAACACTGCAATGATGTTACTGTGAAAATCCCTGAGTCACCACACTTCGGCGCCTGTTCAGGTACACTGAAGGAGAATTTAGCATGGCCAATGCACCTAACCAGCATATCTTTTGGGTATCTTTTTGGGTGACTGTGGAGGGAATGTTTCCTCTTGGGGAAGAGTCTAGAACTAGGGGCCACTGTTAAAAACAGATGAGGAGAATATTTTCTCTCAGAGGGTCATGAGTCTCTGGAACTCTCTTCCTCAAAAGCCAGTGGAAGCAGAGTTTTTGAATATTTTTAACGCAGAAATAGATGGATTGTCAATAATAACGGGTGTAAAAGGTTATCAGGGGTAGGCGGTTGATGCGCGATTAAATCACTCGGGAGGCTGGATCGTACCCGGGAAATAAAGGCTTTTATTAGTAACAAGAATGGAGCATACTGCATAACAATACAATCCCAGACTAAAGGGTCACTCGGCAGTGCAGCGACCTTTATACTCCTACAGGTAGGCGGAGCTAACCGGAGTGTACCACAGAACAATACCAACAGGTAGAACACCCCAACCCTAACCCCAACAGTAACAACAGTAACATATGTACAAGTACCCATAGTGGTAACCATCTATGGTTCAGTACCCATAGTGCTAACCATCTATGGTTCAGTACCCATAGTGGTAACCATCTATGGTTCACCACATTCACCCCTCCTTTAAAAACAAAGGCCGGTGGGGCAAAAAAACAGTACGAACTGTCCATATATTCACAAGTTCAGTTGTATCGGAGGGCTGCACCGTCTCTGCGACCTCCTCAACACTGGCGGTAGCGCCGGTTCTGGTGACCGTGATTACCCTCTCTCCAAGGCGGTGTCCAGTGACTCCTCCAGTTCCTCACGACCGGATGGACCACGAGGCAGCGACAATCTCCTGGACTCAGGAATGCCCCGAGGTGGCGACAATCTCCTGGACTCAGGCAAGCTGTACACGGGAATAAGAGGATTAAGTGGTGGTCCCGATACTGCCCGCGCCGTGTCAGGAGGGGAGATAAAGGGCAAGGGATCCCTAACCAGCAGTGCGGGAGCGACGGGGGTTTCCAGGTCCCCTGCAGGCGCCAGATCTCGAATAGAGACCGTGTCCTCTCGCCCGTCAGGATATGCTACATAGGCATATCGAGGGTTGGTGTGGAGGCGATGGACCTGTTCAACCAAAAGGTCGGACTTGCAGGTCCTAACATGCCGCCGCAGGAGGACAGGTCCTGAGTACGTCAACCAAGACGGCAGTGAGGTCCCAGAGGAAGACTTCCTAGGGAAGGTAAACATCCGCTCATGTGGGGTAGCGTTGGTTGCCGTACACAGGAGTGACCGGATTGAATGGAGCGCATCAGAAAGTACCTCTTGCCAACGGGAATCTGGAAGGCCCTTAGACCTCAACACCAGTAAGACAGCCTTCCAGACTGAAGCGTTTTCTCTTTCGACCTGCCCGTTACCCCTGGGGTTGTAACTCGTAGTCCTACTTGAGGCAATCCCTTTTGAGAGCAGGTATTGCCTCAAGTCGTCACTCATAAACGACGAACCCTTATCACTGTGGATATAACTGGGGTAACCAAACAGGGTGAAAAGATCCCGCAATGCTTTGATAACCGTGGCAGCGGACATGTCTGAACAGGGAATGGCAGAAGGGAATCGGGAGTACTCGTCAACCACGTTGAGGAAGTACACATTCCGATCTGTCGAAGGAAGGGGGCCCTTGAAATCAACACTCAGTCTTTCAAAAGGGCGAGTGGCTTTAATGAGGTGTGCCCTGTCAGGCCGGTAGAAGTGCGGCTTGCATTCAGCACATACCTGGCAGCTTCGAGTTATCGACCTGACATCCTCTACGGAGTAGGGTAGATTCCGGGCCTTTACAAAATGGAAGAGCCGAGTGATCCCTGGATGGCAGAGATCATTGTGGAGGGCCTGTAGCCGGTCCTCCTGCACACTGGCACATGTTCCATGCGACAGGGCGTCTGAGGGCTCATTGAGCTTCCCCGGACGGTACATGATATCATAGTTGTAGGTGGAGAGTTCGATTCTCCACCTCAAGATTTTATCAATTTTGATCTGACCCCTTAACGTGTTGTTGAACATGAACGCCACGGACCGCTGGTCCGTGAGCAGGGTGAATCGTTTTCCAGCCAAATAATGGTGCCAATGCCGGACGGCCTCCACAATGGCCTGAGCCTCTTTTTCCACAATGGAGTGCCGAATTTCAGGGCCTTGGAGGGTGCGAGAGAAAAAGGCGACGGGCCTGCCCGCCTGGTTAAGTGTGGCGGCCAGGGCGAAATCAGATGCATCACTCTCCACCTGGAAGGGGATGGACTCATCGACAGCGTGCATTGTGGCTTTCGCGATGTCGGCTTTTATCCCTTCAAAGGCCTCTGCTGCCAGGGGAAAAGAGGTAGACTTTATGAGCGGACGGGCTTTGTCCGCATAATTGGGAACCCACTGTGCGTAATACGAAAAGAAGCCTAAGCATCTTCTCAGTGCTTTGATGCTAGTGGGTAGGGGAAGTTCAAGGAGGGGACGCATACGGTCTGGATCAGGGCCAAGGACCCCGTTTTCCACCACCGAGAATTGCTAGGCGGCGCTTGCTGAATACACACTTCTCCCTGTTATAGGTCAGATTCAGGCGAGACGCAGTGCGTAAAAGCTTTAGGAGGTTGGCATCGTGGTCCTGCTGGTCATGGCCGCAGATAGTGACATTGTCCAGGTACGGGAAGGTAGCCCGTAGCTCGTTTTGGTCCACCATTCGGTCCATTGCACGCTGGAAGACCGAGACCCCATTCGTGACGCCAAAGGGGACCCTTAAGAAGTGGTAGAGACGACCATCCGCCTCAAAGGCCGTATATTTTCGGTCCTCTGTGCGAATGGGGAGCTGGTGATAGGCTGACTTCAAGTCGATGGTGGAGAACACTCGGTACTGCGCAATCTGGTTGACCATGTCAGATATGCGCAGGAGAGGGTACGCGTCCAACTGCGTGTACCTATTAATGGTCTGACTATAGTCTATAACCATCCGGGGCTTGTCTCCAGTTTTAACCACCACGACTTGTGCTCTCCATGGGCTAGTGCTAGGTTGAATGATCCCTTCCCTGGGGAGCCGCTGAACCTCAGATCAAATAAAGATCCGATCCTCAGCGCTGTAACGCCTGCTCTTAGTTGCGATGGGCTTGCAGCCTGGCACGAGATTCTCAAATAAAGATGGCGGGGTGATTCTGAGTGTCGAGAGACTGCACATGGAGCGCGCTGGGCAATTTGGAGGCTGCTGTTCTCCCACTGAAAGTGGAGGGAGTGGCCCATCGTACTGCAGGGTTACACACCTCAGGTGGACCATAAAGTCTAGTCCCAGGAGTATCAGAGCGCAAAGGTGCGGTAACACGAGGAGCCTGAAGTTCTCATAAACTGTGCCCCGCACCGTTAGGTTTACCACGCAGCTCCCAAGAACGGTAACAGATCGGGACCTCGACGCCATAGAAATTGTCTGTCTGACAGTCTGTACTCGGAGACCGCACCGTTTCACGGTGTCAGGATGAATGAAACTCTCCGTGCTCCCGCTGTCAAACAGACAATGTATTAGGCGTCCGTTTACCTCTATGCCCATCATGGACTTGTCGAGTCTGTGAGGCTTGGCCTGGTCCAGGATGATTGACGCCACCGTTGAATCTTGAGTGCAACTGCAGGCAGCTGAGATGGTTGATGATGATGACCCCTGCTGGTCGTCTGCGGTCGGTGTCGACCAAAATGGCTGCGCACATGGATCGCACGTGGTCGATGGCGTTGAAAGTGGCGGCACTCGCAGGTCGCACGTGTCTCGCGTCATCGTCCTCAGGAATGGCGGCGCTCGTGAATCGCACGTGGTGGAAGACCTCGACGAAGCCGGAGACAAGGAGACAGATCCTGGAGAGTCACACGCCGCACTGCTTGGCTTCGAGGGTGGTTTAGCTCGGCACACTTTAGCATAGTGCCCTTTCTTCCCACACGCGGAGCAAAATACCGTTCTGGCCGGACATCGCTGACGAGGGTGCTTTGCCAATCCACAGAAATAGCACCGTGGGCCACCTGGAGCCGCCGCCGTCAGGTCCGAGGTTGAAAGCACGATTGCGCAGTTCCTAAGAGCCGCTGGGTAGAGTTGAGTCGGTGGCTGTACTTGCCACGATGTTCCCACGTGGTCGGTGGGGTAAGTTCCAAGACTTCTGGAGGCCGTTTCCATCGCATCAGCCAATTCCACCGTCTTAGCTAGGTCTAAGTTACCTTGCTCTAGCAGCCGCAGGCGAATATAGGATGAGCCGATTCCCGCCACGAACGCATCTCGGATCAAATCGTTAGTATACTGGGTCGCCGACACTGGCTTGCAATTGCAGGCTTTGGCTAGCTGCTGAAGTTTGCACAGGTACTGTGCCGTCGTTTCGCCGGGCTGCCGCCGTCGAGTGGCTAGTAGGTGTCGAGCATGAATCTCGTTTGGCGGTTTGTTGTACAGTTTCTTAAATAGTTTGATGGCCCCTTTGTAGTCTTGGGCATCGCGGATTGTTGCATACACAGTGTTGCTTACCCTTGCGTGGAGGACCCGCAATCTATCGGCGTCGTTTTGAATGGCTGTTGAGGCGTCGATATAATCTTGGAAACACTTCAACCAATGGTTGAAAGTGTTCGACGCTCCAGCTGCACGCGGATCTAAGGTAAGCCGATCGGGTTTTAACATTTGCTCCATGGTTTTTTTTTTCAACCAAAATTTGTTACTAATAAAATTGATGCGCGATTAAATCACTCGGGAGGCTGGATCGTACCCGGGAAATAAAGGCTTTTATTAGTAACAAGAATGGAGCATACTGCATAACAATACAATCCCAGACTAAAGGGTCACTAGGCAGTGCAGTGACCTTTATACTCCTACAGGTAGGCGGAGCCAACTGGAGTGTACCACAGAACAATACCAACAGGTAGAACACCCCAACCCTAACCCCAACAGTGACAACAGTAACATATGTACAAGTACCCATAGTGCTAACCATCTATGGTTCAGTACCCATAGTGGTAACCATCTATGGTTCACCACAGTGGTTTTGTGGGATTAAGGTTCCAATCAGATGAGCCATGGTCTTACTGAATGCTGGAGCAGGCTCGAGAGGCCAAATTGTCCTTTTCCTAATTCATATGTTATCATTTTCTTTGTCTATAGATTCAATGTTGATGTACTCTTTTAATTTATCTGACAGCTTTTCTCAAAGTTCTTCAATCAAATCTAGTGAATCTTCATCTCCAGCATAAAGAATCGCTTTTGAATAAGAAGTTGAGCAAATATTTGTCATCAATATTTTACTGAATTTAATTAACTTCTTTATCTCTCCACCTCTCCAATCCTACCTCCCCCAAGCCATCCCCTGTCTCCCATATCAACTGCTTTCCCATGCCATTTCATCCTTTCAATGCCAGCTCTCTCATGCCATTGCCATCTCTTCCATCAATCCAACCCCAACAGCGAAACAATGGGGGCGATTCTCCCAAAAGTGCTGAATTGGCAGGAAAACTGTTCTAGATCGTGACAGTTCTGTCAGTTCAACTTCTCACCTGAATCTCCGCACTCTGTGCACTGAAGAGATCCCAGTCGTGAATCTCATTAAAAACCCAGGGGGGCGGGGCCTATTTGCTTCAGGGTTTGACAGTTCTGGAGCTCTGCACATGCGCAGTGGCCCCAAACTGTCAAACCCCCGCTTGCTGGCCAGCCCGGGACCCCCGCAGTGCTGCCCATCCAGCCCCCCTCACGGCCCAATCGCGGCCCCCACAACAATTCCCGGGCCAGCCCTGACCCTCCCCTGTCCGGAGCGCCCCGATACCCAGGCCCCACCCCCCAGCAGTGGCGATCCCCCCAACCCCTTCACCCTGGCAGAACACCTCCTGCTGACCCCCCTCCTGGGGTCAGGCCCCTGGCAGACCATCCCCCCCCCCAGCCCAACCCAATTGCTGCCCTCCCAGTCCGATCCCAATGCAGAGTGGCAGCGGGTCCCCCCCACCCCCACCAATTGCACCTAGGCCTTGCCCACAATAGGTCCCGCCCTCTTGGCACTACCTGATGCCCGATGGGTAGTGCCAAGGTGCCCCTTGGGCAGTGCCGGGGGCACAGGCTGACATTGTCAGTGTGCCCATGCCCAGGGGGCACCACACCCCCGCTACCTGACCCCCTTGGGGCCCCGATTGCCCCCCCTTCATTCCGGCAGGTCTCCCACTAGTTCCCCGAATGTGGGGAGCTAGTCTGAACCCTGCCAGAATGAAGTACTCCTGGCGGGGTGGGAAATTCAATCGGGACCTGAAAGGTCCTGATAATTAGCAAATCTACATATTTCAAATAGATTTTAAAAGATTTAAATTAATTACCTACCTTCCTGCCGGTTTCCAGCGTAGTCTGGCTGGCGGCTGCTCGCCGGCTCTGGGAGATGCGCATGCGTTCCCCGCCCATGCGCAAATCCCCATTCAAGGCCGCAGACACGTATCTCCCGGCCGGACCCGGCGGGCGCGGATGGGAGAATCGCGACCAATCTCTCCAGTCAGGGATATCACAAACCAAAACTCATGATGGCTATAAAAGTTCAGATAAACATCTGTCACTGGAATTTCAAACACAAGCCTGGATTTTCATTCCAGAGTCTGGACACTTCCCAGCTCCATGAACTCCTCCCAGGAAAACTAGGCTTGGAAGGTCAAATTTTCATTCTGGGGGTGGGGTGGTAACAGGCTAAATAGATCAATTCGGAAAATAGCAAATGTAACTCTTTTATTCAAGAAAGGAGGGGACAGAGAACAAGAAACTACAGGTCTATTAGCTTCACATCTGCCTGAGGGAAAATGCTAGAATCTATTATTAATTATTAAGGAGGTTTCAGTGGGGCATTTGTAAAATCTCAATGCAATCAAGTTAAGAAAACATAGTTTAATGCAGAACTCTGAGGTACAGAGGGATCTGGATGACCCAGTACATGAATCACAAGAAGTTAGTATGAAGGTACAGCACATGATTAGGAAGGCAAACGGAATGTTGGGGACTGGAATATAAAAGTAGAGATATTTTGCTCTAGTTGTATAGGGTATAGGTGAGACCACATCTGAAGTACTGTGCAGTTTTCGTCTCCTTATCTAAGAAAGGATATAAATGCATCAGAAGCAATTCAGAGAAGGCTCACTTGATTTACACCTGGGATGGGGGAGTGGAATATCTTATGAAGAAAGGTTAGACAGGCTGGGTATTTATCCACTGGACTTTAGAAGAATGAAAGGTGATCTTATTGAAATAAACAAGAACATGAGGGTACTTCACAAGTTGGATGTTGAAAGGATGTTTCTCCTTTTGGGAGAGACTAAACTAGGAGACAGAGGGGGCAATTTTCCCATTCTGACCCACTAATTATTTGGTGGGTCGGAATGAGAGACCCGCGCGTGCGCCAATTCATGGGATTCGCATGCGCGAATCACGGCATGCGCGTCTCCCACTGCTGGGAAGGAGGCGCGGTTGGGATCACACTGGAAACTGGCGGGAAGACCAGGTAAGTGATTTTAATCTATTTTTAATGTTATTTAAATGTGATTATCGGGCCCAGGACTGAATTCTCCGGGGCTGATAGCATCTCCCACCTTACCAGGAGTATTTCACTCCGGCAGGGTTTAGAGTAGCTACTCATTTTTGGGGAACTATCAGGAGACCCCGCTAGAGTGAAGGGGGGGACAATCCGGGCCCCCAAGGGGTTGGACTGTGGGGAGATGGTACCCCTGTGCTAGCCTGTGCCCCCGGCACTGCCCAAGGAGCAAAGTGCCCATGCCCAAGGGGCACGTTGGCATTTCCCACCGGTGGGGGAGGACGAATCATTACTGCTGGGAGGGGTTGCTGGAGATTGGGGTGCTCCTGGATGGGGGGGCGAGGGGGGGGGCGAGGGGGGGGGCAGGGGGGGTTGGGGCTGGCCCGGGAATGCTTGTGGG
This sequence comes from Mustelus asterias, assembly GCF_964213995.1. Lineage (NCBI taxonomy): Eukaryota > Metazoa > Chordata > Chondrichthyes > Carcharhiniformes > Triakidae > Mustelus > Mustelus asterias. The sequence goes on along the minus strand of NC_135803.1, from coordinate 93,195,396 downwards.
GGCCATGATTGGGCCACAATCGGGCCGTAGTGGGGCGGGGGGGGGGGGGGGGGGGCAGGTAGGGCGGTGGAGGGGCAGCACTGCGGGGGTCCTGGGCTGGCCAGAGATTGAGTTGGCCAGCAAACAGGAGGCTGACAGATAGGGGCCACTGCGCAGCTGTCAGCCTCTGTCTGGTGTGAATAGGCCCCGCCCCTGAGCTTTTAATTATATTCACGATTATGACCTCTGCATTGCACAGAGTGCAGGAGATTTGAATCTGAACTCCCACTGAAAAAACAATCATGAATTACACCATTTTTCCCGACAATTCAGCACTTCGAACTTTTTTGGGAGAATTGCCCTCACAGTTTATGAAAGTGTTCTCCCATTTAAGATGGAGATTCATTTTTTTGTTCTCCCAAAGGATCATGAATCTTTGGAACCCTCTTTCCCAGAGAATGGTGGAAGTCATTGAATATTTTAAGGCAGAGGTAGATAGATTCTTGACTAAGAAGAGAATCAAAGGTTTTCAAAGGTAAGTAGAGTTGGGGCCACAATAGATCTGCCATTATCTTATTTAATGGCAGAGCAGGTTCTAGGGGCTAAATAGCTTACTCCTGTTCCTAATTCATATGTGTCTATTGATGACATCACTAACACTCTTATTTAAAGAAAAACATTCAAAACAATAAAATTCCTTTAATCCCTCATGAAAACTACTTGGAGTTGTCAATCAAACTGCTCACTTAACAGTCACCCACTGTGATCATGCTATCAATGGGGACCAGGTGTGATCACCTGCTGGTGGGGACAGAAACCATTGATGTCCCTCCAGGAGGTGGTGCAGGGGGTGTGCCCCTTGGGCAGTGCCAGCCTGGCACTGCCAGCCTGGCAACCTGGTACTGCCTACTGGGCATCCTGGCACTGGCCATTGGGCACCCTGACATTGCCCACCCCGGCATTGCCCACTGGGCACCGGGCAGTGTCAATGGGGTGGGGCCAAAAGGGGCAGGGCCTACTGGGGACAGGGCCAATTGGTGGTGGTGGGGGACCCACTGCGCATTCTGCATTAGGGATCGGTGGGGTTGGGAGGGAAGGATGATCGGGGCTGGATTTGGGGAGGGGACGATTTGAGCTGGACATGGGAAGGGTGGGTTGGGTTGGCTATGTGGGTGGAGGTCAGGTTGGACATGGTGTGGGACTGTCACAGAGCTGGCAATCGGTGGGGGGGTCATGGAGGCCAGCGATTGGCAGGGGTCTGGGGATGCAGTTGGAAGGCCGGTGATCAGGAGGACGGTGGTTTGGGGCGAGGGGGGGGGCGGGGGAGCGGGGGGGGAGGAGTGTCAGTGCGCATGTACCGATCTCCCCACTGACAGATTATTGCATGCACAGTAGCCTGCTCAGTGTGCTGTTTTGATCTCTCCAGTGGGTTCAGTCTCTGCCCCCACACCGGTGTGAATCACATCAGAGGACCCGATTTTACCATCAAGTTGCGCTTGTTTTCAAGCACGAAAACTTGGTAAAGTTGGGTGTGAGACGAGTAGCGTGATCCGCACCCGCCGCCGCACCGGTTCCCCCTTTACCAAGGCCTGAAAATGGCTGTGATCGGGACCACGCCCGAAACGGTACGACGGCCATTTAAATGCATTTGCATGCATTTGAATTGACTTCATGGACTGCACACCCAACCTTACCGGCATTTCCCTCTTTACCACCGCGTTCGCCCATCCAGAATTGTCGCAAAACAGACATGCTCCACAAAAGTTTAATTCAGGCACTCCAGTTAGTGAGGAGGTAAGTGCCAAGCTTCTGATGGCTCTCTACTCGGTGGGGGGGTGGTGGGGAGAAGGTGGGTCCGGCGGCTCTCTGCTTGAAATCGGTGGGGGGCAGTAGGGGGGGAGAGGGGGGGTCCACTGCCACTCTGCCTGAGGTCAGTGGGGGGGAAGAGGGTGAGGGGCCCACGATCAGTCTGTGTGCGGAGGGTGTGGGGGGATAAGGGAGTCAATAATGTTGTGGGGATGGGGCAATGTCTGTGGGGGAAAAGGGGAGACATTATCCGGCCCGGGAGCGATGTGGCAGGGGAGCCGTATTCTATCATTTCTTTTTCTGTGCATGCAGTTGGAGGCGCCTATCGGAGCTGCAGGATTTCGGGCGTGTTAAGCCTCGTCCACAGGCATCTGCAACGCAATTCGGAATCGCTGATATTTCTGCAGGCAGAGTGCGTATGGGGGTGCCTGAGAACGGGAATAAAAGTCGGATCTGAAACAACTCCCAGTTTCAAGTTCACCCAGCACTTAGAATCAAAATGGTAAAATAGGGCCTAGGGACTCTGTGATGTACAGAGTCCTGGAGGTTCATTCCACTCAGCTCATCTAAAAAATGGGCAGGAGAAACTTCCGTATTCCCGCCCGTTGGGCACTTAGTTATTTTTGGGAGAACCGCCTCCGACACCTCTGGCAGTGCTGCGCTCCCTCAGTATTGAGTTGCATTGTCAGCCTATAGTTTTTGCGTACAGGTTTCTGATTGTAGTTTCATGTGTAATTAGTTCTAGTAGTTAACAAAGACTTACAATTAACCTACCGAAGACTACAAGACTTTTTAAGACACACTGATCTGTAGCCAACACTTATGTGAGACTTGAACCCAGAAACATGGCAATTCCTCGAAGTGCCTCCTGAGATTAACAATGTTTCTCTTCCTGTTCTGTCTAGTATTGGAACCTTTTGAAAGAATTGCCACCATACCAGAGAACAGTCCTGCAGGAACCAAGATCCATGAGTTCCAGGCAACTGTGTTCGAGGATACAATTGCGACAACGGCAGTCACTTCCATGCCAGAAACTGAATTCTTTGTATCCACTTTTAAAAGGACACTTCAGACAAAGGTTACTAATCAATATACAGTGGAGGTACGTTCATTGGTATCACCCCCTCACACGTTGATGCCTTGGGCGAATCTGAATTTTTCAGTTCGGGTGCTGATAAAATGGAGCCTTTGGGTTGCCAACTGAGCAGGGTTGCCCTGGAATCTCCCAGAATTAAATATTAATCTCCACGACTCTGCTATGAACTAGCTTCTTCATTCCTGATTTATTAATTAATTGAATTTAAATGGCCACAGCTTCCATGGTGGGATTCAAACACATGGCTGAGGAGCAGAAATATTAAAATAAGACCATAGGACATAAGAGCAGAATTAGGCCACTCGGCCCATCGAGTGTGCTCTGCCATTCAATCATGGCTGATTTTTGTTTTCTCATCCTCATTCTCCTGCCTTTTCCCCATAACCCCTGATCCCCTTCAAGAACCTATCTATCTCTGTCTTAAAGGCACTCAATGAACTGGCCTCCACAGCCTTCTGCGGCAAAGAGTTCCAATAAATTTTGTGTTTTATTGTATCTTCTTTGAACAATTTTAATTACTAGCTATTGATGTATTGGAGTTGGGAAAAAGGTTATTAGATTGACAATTAAGAATCATCCAATCCATTAACTATAAATTAATTCAAATTCCACTATCTGCTGTGGTGGGATTCAAACCTAGGTCCCCAGAACATTAACTGAGTTTCTGGATAAATAGTCTAACGATAATACCACTAGGCCCTTGTATATGACTGTTTAAGGCTGGTAGTACCAGAGAGCCAGGTCTAAGGCTAGGGTGTGTACAGTGGAATATGCAGTGGGCAGAATTGAGTTTCACTGGCAGATGCATCTCACACTGAGTCTGCTGATACATAAGTCCTCCCCCTTGTACGAAAGTTGAAAGCGTGATTTGGGAATATGTAATTTATTGTAAGATTAAAGACATCCAACAGGGACTTGAGGAGCTTCAATTGACATATGCCCTCGCATCTTTAAAATGAGGTTTGTTGCATAGGACTAGAGGCATGAAGATACAAATGATACTGTAAAAACATTTGCCACATCTGCAGCCTCTAGAGTGACAAAGGTAGGAGATGCATTGGAAACATCAACATTTGCATTTTTCCTCAGAATCACTCACCATCCTGACTTCGGAACAATATCATCACTCCTTCATTGTCAATGTATCAAAATCCTCGATCTCCCTTCCAAACAGCATTGTGGGTGTACCTACAGCATATGGACTGCAACGGTTCAAGAAGGTGTCTCTTCATCACCTTCTCAAATATAATTAGGGATGAGCAATAAAAGAAGGCTTTGCCAGCAACAGCCCCCCACCCCCACATGCCTTGAAATGAAGTTTAAAAAAACTCCTTGTGCTCTTGCTAAATTCCACGCTCTTATAAAGTGATGACATTAGCTTATTGAGTTTCAGTTATAAATAGTAGAAAGAGAAATTTGATGTAAACCAGTTCAATGCTCATAAAAAGTCATTTTCAGTAGTCCTTTATACTCTATAGTGGACTGGAAATCTCACGCTATTTGGTTTAGGTGTGCTCAGGAGTCAGAATTGGATCGTACTGTCTCTTGAGTTGATGTACATTAGACACAATTTCATATCATGGAGTAAGTACGAGTATAAAGGGAGTTTTAACAATTGTGATGTTTTGACTTCAGTTATTAAAACTAATTCTTGGGAAGCACTCATTACAAGCAAGACAGTGTTTATTGTCCATCCCGAGTTGCCCTTGAGAGAATGATGCTGGGTCTCCTTTTTAGCCATATGTTCCCAACCACTGACACTAAAATACTTCTCTTTTAGATATTTCTGAATAATGGGGTATCCTTGGATTATGAATGGACACCCATGTACCAGCTCACTATAATAATCAGTGGACTTCATACCCTCCCTCACTTTGACCATATCCTGCTCTTTGTACAAGATGTTCCAGATGAGCAGTGTGGTGTACAGTTCCAGACTCCAGGAGGTAGGTGATCCCTTCCTCATATTTGTCTTCCTGTGAGTTTAGTGCTCAGCAGGCCAAGGGATATTAATGCTGTGGGGTCGAGTGTATTTCTAGCCTCCCTGCACTTCCACCTGGTCTGGAATGGGGGGGGTGGGGGTGAGTTAATAGGTTGTGATGAACAAAGCATCGTAGCTGTGAGGGACAGCTCGGTGGATAGGATATTAGGATGTAGATAGGCTGGAAAATTGGGCGGGGATCCTGGATTCAGGATTCAATCCTGGACTGGGGAGCGGCGCGGGCTTGGAGGGCCGAAGGGCCTGTTCCTGTGCTGTATTGTTCTTTGTTCCAGTTCAGCTACTGCACAAGTTGGATTCACTGGCCCACTGATTTATTTCAATCATAGCTTTGGGACAATGCAGACTAGGGACTGGTTTCCGTCTAGGGAGTGGAGAAAAACATAAGAATACTAAGACTCTGAAGCTTTCAAATGTATTGCTACAGTCCAATTTTTACTCCACGTGACATCATCTTCTTGAATATTTTAACAGGAGCTACAGTTCATGTTGAAGAAACAGCAGCACCTCTTTCCCAAATTTACACCATTGTCTCAGCATCAAGTGCAGAGAATTTTACAGTAAGTATACTTTTTATAGCCGCTAAACTGAGCGTGGATCAGGTGGCTGTTCCTTAAATCCACACAGGAGTTTCAAGTTGGTTGGTCCCTGACGGTGTGAGATGTCTCACTGTTGATAGAGATTGCGTCCCAGTTGTTGTGGTTGAGACATTACACTGTTTCTAACTCTAGCAGACCAAAATGTTCAAAGGGCTTATTTGAGTGAACCATAGCATAGTGGTACTGTCGCTGGACCAGTAAATCAAAGCTCAGACTCATGCTCTGGAGCCATGTGTTTGAATCCCACCATGGAAGCTGTGGCCATTTAAATTCAATTAATTAATAAATCAGGAATGAAGAAGCTAGTTCAGTAATGGTTACTGTGAATTCATCTGATTCACTAATGTCTATTAGGAAGGGAAATCGGCCATTCTTATTCAGTTTGATTGGCATATGACTGCAGATCCATAACAATATAGTTGACTCTTTCTGTCTGTCTGAATGGCCAAGCAACCACTCAGTTGTACAGAAAAGCCAAATAAGCAGAAGACAGGGTGGATCACCTGGTTTCGACCTAGGCATCAGAAATGACAAAGAGCACACCCTTCCCAATCTATCCTATAAAGTCCTCCTCGCGAACATCAACTTGTGTCAAAATTGAGAGAACTGTCCCAGAAACTTGTCAAACAACAGCCTGACATAGTCATCATACTCATGGAATTATACTCTACAGACAATGTTCCAGGCTCCTCCATCACCATCCTGGGTATATCCTGTCCTATGGGCAGGACAGCCTCAGCAGAGGTGGTAGTACAATGATTGTCTTCAAAATTGGTTCCAAATCCCATGAGGCCTCATGGCATCAGGTCAAACATGGGCAAGGGAATCTCTCTCCCTCAGCTGATGAATAAAAATTCCTCCATGTTAAATACCATTTAGAGGAAGCACTGAAGTGGTAAGGGCGCAGACTGTATTCTGGGTGTGGGATCTTAATGGTGTCTCAGTAGTACCATTACTGTCCAGGCTGGTTGAGTTCTGAAGGGCATAGCAACCAGAATGAATCTGTGCCAGCTGGTGAGGAAACCAACAAGAGGGAAAAACCTACTTTCCGTCATCAGCATCATTCTATATGTTATGGATGCAGATGTCCATGACACTATTGTTAAGAGTGGAGATAAAGTCCTTTTTTCACACTGAGGATACCCCTTGTGTTTGGTGGCACTACCACTGTGCTAAAATGAGAGTGATTCAGAACAGATTGAGCAACTCAAGACTAGACAACCATGAGACACTGTGGGTCATCAGCAGCAGCAGCAGAATTGTACACAACCACAATCTGTAACCTCATAGCCTGGTATATTCCCCACTCTATCATTATCATCAAGCTGGGGGATCAACCCTGGTTCAATGAAGAGTCCAGGAGCAGCATCAGGCACACATAAAAATGCTGTGTGACAACAGGGTGAAGCTACAACACATGATGACAAACATGTTAAAGAGGGGAAACAGCATGCAATAGATAGAGCTAAGCTAAGGAATCCCATAACCAACAGATCAGATCTAAGCTGTACAGTCCTGCCACATCCAGCCATGAATGGTGGTAGACAATTAAACAACTCACTGGAGGCTCCACGAATATCCCCATCCTCAATGGCGGGAGAGCCTAACTAACAGAAAGCAAAGAGTGGGGGTAAATGGGTGTTTTTCTGGTTGGCGATCAGTGACTAATGGCGTGCCTCAGGGATCAGTGTTGGGACTGCAATTGTTTACGATTTACATAGATGATTTGGAGTTGGGGACCAAGTGTAGTGTGTCAAAATTCGCAGATGACACTAAGATGAGTGGCAGAGCAAAGTGTGCAGAGGATGCTGAAAGTCTGCAAAGGGATATAGATAGTCTAAGTGAGTGGGCGAGGGTCTGGCAGATGGAGTACAATGTTGGTAAATGTGAGGTCACCCATTTTGGTAGGAATAACAGCAAAATGGACTATTATTTAAAAGGTAAAAAATTGCAGCATGCTGCTGTGCAGAGGGATCTGGGAGTCCTTGTGCAGGAATCTCAAGGAGTTGGTTTGCAGATGCAGCAGGTAATTAAGAAGGCAAATGGAATTTTGTCCTTTATTGCTAGAGGGATGGAGTTTAAAAACAGGGAGGTTATGTTGCAGCTATATAAGGTGCTGGTGTGGTCACAGCTGGAGTACTGTGTACAGTTTTGGCCTCCTTACTTGAGAAAGGATATACTGGCACTGGAGGGGGTGCAGAGGAGATTCACTAGGTTGATTCCGGAGTTGAGAGTGTTGGCTTATGAGGAGAGACTGAGTAGACTGGGGCCGTAGTCATTGGAATTCAGAAGAATGAGGGGAGATCTTATAGAAACATATAAGATTATGAAGGGAATAGATAAGATAGAAGCAGGGAAGTTGTTTCCACTGGCGGATGAAACTAGAACTAGAGGGCTTAGCCTCAAAATAAGGGGAAGCAGATTTAGGACTGAGTTGAGGAGGAACTTCTTCACACAAAGGGTTATGAATCTGTGGAATTCCCTGCCCAGTGAAGCAGTTGAGGCTATCTCATTGAATGTTTTTAAGGCAAGGATAGATACATTTTTGTACGGTAAAGGAATTAAGGGTTATGGTGAGCGGGCGGGTAAGTGGAGTCCACAAAAAGATCAGCCATGATCTTATTGAATGGCGGAGCAGGCTCGAGGGGCCAGATAGCCTACTCCTGCTCCTAGTTCTTATGTTCTTATCAGTGCAAAATATAAGAAACATTTGCAAAAACTTCAGGCAGAAGTGCCAAGTGGGTGATGCAACTCTGCCTGTCCCTAATGTTCCCCAGCATCACATATGCAGTCTTCAGCAAATTTGATTCTCTCCATGTGATAGGAAGAAACAGCTGAAGACACTGCACACTGAAAAGTCTATGGCTTTGACAATATACCAGCAGTAGGAATAAAGATTTGTGCTTTGCATCCCTGGCCAAATTGTTCCAGTACGTCTGCAGTTCTGGTAATTGCTTGACAATGTGAAAAATTGCCCAGGTATGTCCTGTCCACAAAAAGCATGACAACTTGAATTCTACCAATTACTGCCCCATCAATTTGGTTCCAATCATCAGCAAAATGATAAAAGGTTCGTATTAGGGTTATTAGGGCTATTAACAGGCTGAGGGGCTCCAACATATAACCTGATAAGGATTCTGACTTCTCCAGATGCCCCTGACTTCAAAACTTTCAAGGAGCTTGTGGAATAAGTCAAGGGACATTATCACGCGATGCCCTTGATGATAATGCAGCAACATGAATTTAATTTGACAACAAGAGCCCCATTAGAATCAAAAGAGGCATTCGTGGCACATCTAAGATAAACGGCTGAACAATGCGAGTTTGGGTCTGCACTAGTAACATGTTATCGCTTCTCAGCCTTTTGGCTAAGATCAAGTGTAGCTATGCGGATGCTGCACTTGGTTGAGGTCATTAGGTTACATTGAAGCTTCATATGTTTCATATGAAGCAATTTTTTAAAGCGGTATCTCGGCCTTTTGGCTAAGATGCAAATGAGCTCAAGTCTTGGAGGAGGTATTGCTTTCCCTCCTCCAATCAGCTTGGCTCATGTAGATCAGGCCCAGGACAGGGTAATTTGGTCGCTTGCTTTGTCTTGCCAGCCTGGATCGGAAATGTCTCAACTTGTTGAGACTCTGAATTGGACTTGATTTGATTGAATTGGCAAAGTATTAAAAAAAAAATTTCCAGCGCACAATGTAAAGCTTACTACAGAATCTACCTAAGGTGGTTGTCGAAGTAGATAATAATATTATTACAGGAGCATCCAAAGAGGAGAATCTGGAAAATCTCGAAGAAGTTTTAAAGAAATTTAAGAAGACTGGAGTGAGGCTAAAAAGGGAGGAATGTATGTTCCAAGCTCACAAAGTAACATACTTAGGGTTCAAAGTGGACGCAAAAAGGATGCATCCTGTGAAGGAGAATTTTAAAGCAATTAAAGGAGGCACTGACTCCCAGAAATGTATCATAATTGAAATTTTTTTAGGAATGGTGAACTATTATCGAAGATTTATTCCTAATCTTTCTTCTGTATTGGTACCCCTACACAGACTACTCAAGAAGCACCAGAGATGGTATTGGAAAGAAAACCAGAAAGAAACCTTTGACCAGGTTAAACTGGCATTGCAATCATCCAGTCTCTGATTTTATTTTGTCATCTTCGGAGTGAAGAAGTTCCATCAGTACATTTATGGATAACATTTCATAGCAGCCACTGACCACAAACCTTGGGTCTATTTAAGGAGATGAGGCCATTCCTCCCATAGCTTCAGTGAGGGTTCAACTCTATCTCTATTGCTAGCAGCTTATGATTATCTTTCAACATAGGCCAGGCACACACATTCCAAACATGGACACTTTAAGCCGCCTTCCCCTACCCGAAAGCATACCACTTCTGCTGGTACCACAGGAAATTGTTCTCGATCCATTGCCCATGTCGGCACAACAGATCATGTTTTGAACCCAGAAAGACTCCATATTATCTCAAATTAAACATGTGGTCCTCCATGGCTGGCATTATGATGATGTGGAGATGCCGACGTTGGACTGGGGTGAACACAGTATGAGTTTTAACAACACCAGGTTAAAGTCCAACAGGTTTATTTGGTAGCAAATACCATTAGCTTTCGGAGCGCTGCTCCTTCGTCAGATGGAGTGGAAATGTGCTCTCAAACAGGGCATAGAGACACAAAATCAAGTTACAGAATACTGATTAGAATGCGAATCCCTACAGCCCGCCAGATCTTAAAGATACAGACAATGTGGGTGGAGGGAGCATTAAGCACAGGTTAAAGAGATGTGTATTGTCTCCAGACAGGACAGCCTGCAAGTCCAGGAGGCAAGCTGTGGGGGTTACTGATAGTGTGACATAAATCCAACATCCCGGTTTAGGCCGTCCTCATGTGTGCGGAACTTGGCTATCAGTTTCTGCTCAGCGACTCTGCGCTGCTAAGCGGGTGATCCCCGTCAATTGAACACGAGGCACGAAGCTTCGGTAACAGAAGGCTTTTATTGTCTAACAATGGAACTTAATAGAACGTTAACACACTATCCCAGACTGACGAGGTCCCGCCCGAGCAGGGGGTCTTATACCTCTCCCAGGAGGCGGAGCCCGACTGGGATGTGCCACAACAGTAACAACCACAGGTGTATCAATCCCACCCTAGCCCAACAACAACATTAGAACAATCCCACAGTGGGAACACCCGAGCCCAACAACAACATTAGAACAATCCCACAGTGGGAACCAACGATGGTTCACCACATTCACCCCTCCTTTGAGAACAAAGGCCGGCGGGGTACGAAAACAGACTAAAATGTCAACAGATTATAAGTTCAGATGGTCTGGAGGACCGCACTGTCGTTGTGACCTCCTCAATACCGGCGGTGACACCGGAGTAGGTGCTTGCGGTGGCGTTCTCCCCAAAACAGCGTCCAGCTGTTCTCCCACGGACTCACAGGCCGGTTGACCCTGATGAAGCGGTAGTGCAGGGGATCCCGGTACATTCTGCGATGGCGCCGATCTCCGGGGCTCAGGCAAGCTGTGCATTGGAGTAAAACTGTTAAGCACTGGTCCCGGTGCTGTCCGCGCCACGTCCGGGGGAGAAATAAGGGATAAGGGATTCGTCACTGGGGGTATGGGAGCGACAGGAGTTGCTACGTCCCCTGCGGGCGCCAGGTCTCGGATCGAGACTGTGTCCTCTCGCCCGTCAGGATATGCCACATAGGCATACTGAGGGTTGGCGTGGAGGAGGTTGACCTGTTCGACCAAGGGGTCGGACTTGCGGGCCCTTACATGTCGCCGCAGAAGGACGGGTCCTGGGTACGTCAACCAGGCTGGTAAAGATATCCCCGAGGACGACTTCCGAGGGAATGAGAACCTCCTCTCGTGGGGAGTAGCATTGGTTGCCGTACACAGGAGGGAGCGAATGGAGTGAAGCGCATTAGGGAGGACCTCCTGCCAATGGGAGACTGGAAGGCCTTTGGACTTCAGAGCCAATAGGACAGCCTTCCAGACTGTAGCATTCTCTCTTTCCACCTGTCCATTACCCCTAGGGTTGTAACTCGTGGTCCTACTAGAGGCAATCCCGTAGGAGAGCAGGAATTGCCTCAAGTCATTACTCATGAACGACGAGCCCCTGTCGCTATGGATATAGCTGGGGTACCCGAACAGGGTAAAAAGATCACGGAATGCCTTGATCACCGTGGCAGTCGACGTGTCCGCGCAGGGGACAACAAACGGGAACCGGGAGTACTCATCTATTATGTTCAGAAAGTACACGTTCCGATCTGTTGAGGGAAGGGGGCCCTTAAAATCCACACTCAGCCTCTCGAAGGGGCGAGTGGCCTTGACCAAATGTGCCCGGTCAGGTCGGTAAAAGTGCGGTTTGCATTCCGCGCAAATCCGACAGCTCCTTGTCACCGACCTGACGTCCTCCACCGAGTAAGGCAGGTTGCGGGCTTTGACAAAGTGGTAGAGCCGAGTGACCCCAGGATGGCACAGGTCATTATGGAGGGCGTTCACGCGGTCCTCCTGTATACTAGCGCATGTTCCGCGCGAGAGGGCATCCGAGGGCTCATTGAGTTTCCCTGGACGATACATGATATCGTAGTTATAGGTGGAGAGTTCAATTCTCCACCGCAAGATCTTATCATTCTTGATCTTGCCCCTCTGCGTGTTGTTGAACATGAACGCCACGGACCGCTGGTCCGTGATCAGGGTGAACCGCTTCCCCGCCAGGTAATGGCGCCAGTGTCTGACGGCCTCCACAATGGCCTGGGCCTCCTTTTCCACCGCTGAATGCCGAATTTCGGGGCCTTGGAGGGTGCGGGAAAAAAACGCGACGGGCCTGCCCGCCTGGTTTAGTGTGGCGGCCAGGGCGAAATCAGATGCATCGCTTTCCACCTGAAAAGGGATGGATTCGTCTACCGCGTGCATCGTGGCTTTCGCGATGTTGTGTTTCAATTCCTTGAAGGCCAATTGGGCCTCTGGCGTGAGTGGAAAAGTCGTGGACTTAATAAGCGGACGGGCTTTGTCCGCGTAGTTGGGGACCCACTGCGCATAATAGGAGAAGAAGCCTAGGCATCTTCTCAGTGCTTTTGCGCTAGCGGGCAAGGGAAGTTCAGCAAGGGGGCGCATACGGTCGGGATCAGGGCCAATGACCCCGTTTTCCACCACGTATCCCAGGATGGCTAACCGGCGCGTACGGAATACACACTTCTCCCTGTTGTAGGTCAAATTCAGGCGAGATGCAGTGCGTAAAAAGTTCTGGAGATTTGTGTCATGGTCCTGCTGATCACGGCCGCAGATGGTGACATTATCCAGGTACGGGAAGGTAGCCCGCAGCCTGTTCTGGTCCACCATTCGGTCCATAGCACAGTGGAAGACCGAGACCCCATTGGTGACACCAAATGGAACCCTAAGAAACTGATACAGACGACCATCCGCCTCAAAGGCCGTGTAGTGTCGGTCCTCTGGGCGAATGGGGAGTTGGTGGTAGGTGGACTTAAGGTCTATGGTGGAGAACAACCGGTACTGCGCAATCTGATTGACCATATCAGATATGCGCGGGAGGGGATACGCATCCAGCTGCGTATATCGATTAATGGTCTGACTGTAATCAATGACCATCCGGGGTTTGTTCCCGCTCTTGACCACCACAACCTGTGCTCTCCACGGACTAACACTGGGCTGTATGATCCCTTCTTTGAGGAGTCGCTGAACCTCAGATCTGATGAAGATCCGATCTTCAGTGCTGTAACGCCTACTTTTAGTAGCGATGGGCTTGCAGCCTGGTACCAGATTCTTGAATAAAGAGGGTGTGGTGATCTTTAATGTAGAAAGATTGCATGCGGGGCGCTTTGGACAATTTGGAGACTGCAGCTGTTCCCCTACTGTCAGCGAAGGGAGTGGCCCACCGTACTGTAGGATCACACTCTTCATGTGGACCATAAAGTTTAGTCCGAGGAGAATTGGTGCGCAAAGATGCGGCAACACAAGGAGCCTGAATCGCTCGTAAATTGTGCCTTGCACTTTCAAGGTTACCACACAACGTCCTAGCACAGGGACAGACCGGGACCTTGATGCCATAGAGACTGTCTGTTTGGCAGGTTGAATCTGGAGTCCACACCTCTTTACAGTGTCAGGGTGAATAAAGCTCTCAGTGCTCCCGCTGTCAAACACACAATAAATTGCACGACCATTTACCTGTATATCCATCATCGAACAGTCAAGCCTGTGGTGCTTAGCCTGGTTCAGGGTGATCGACGCCACCGTTGGTCCGTGAATGCCACTGCAGGCAGCTGAGGTCGATGCTGAGGACCCCTGCTGGTCGCTCATGGTCATCATCGACCAAAATGGCCGCCCCCATGAATCGCACATGGTTGAGGGCGCCAAACGTAGCGACTCCTGGTGGTCATCCTCCTCCGACTCCGTCGACCACAATGGCGTCGTCCTGGACTCGCACGTGGACGAACCCCGTGAGTACTTCGACGTCGATGGTGATGATCCCCGTTCCGAAGGGTCACAGGCCGCACTGCCGTTCTTGGGCTTCGATCTGCACACCTTCGCATAATGCCCCTTTTTACCGCATAGGTTACAGACCACCGCTTTAGCGGGACACTTTTGTCGTGGATGCTTGGCTCCTCCGCAGAAGTAGCACCGCGGGCCGCATGGGGCTGCAGCCGTCGTCGGGTCTACATGGGAGCACGCCATAACACTGCACTTCGAGCCCGTGGGGCGAGGAGGGATTTGCGACTGCTCCTGCCACGTTGTCTCCACGTGGTCCTCCGGATACAGGACCAAGCTCTTCGAAGCCGCCTCAAGCATTTCAGCTAATTCCATAGCTTGGGTCAGGTTGAGATTACCCTTTTCTAGCAGCTTGAGACGGATGTATGAAGACCCTATCCCTGCCACAAACGCATCTCGGGCGAGGTCATACATGTACTGCTCAGCTGACACAGCTTTGCAGTCACAGCCCCTGGCAAGCTGCAAGAGCTCATTGGCGTAGTCCTCCATGGTTTCGCCCGACTGCCGACGTCGTGTAGCGAGGAGGTAACGAGCGTGGATCTCGTTAGGAGGTTTCGTGTAGCGCTTTTTTAAAAGCTCGAGGGCCCTCGGGTAAGTGGTGGCCGCACGGATCGCGAGGTAGACGGTGTCCCTTACCCTCGCATGGAGGACCCAGAGTCTGTCATCATCTGTGGTGACCGCTGCGGAGGCTGCCAGGTAGTCTTCAAAACACTTCAGCCAGTGGTCGAAGGTGTTAGAAGTGCCCACTGCACGTGGATCTAGCGTCAGACGTTCTGGCTTTAGGATTTGCTCCATACTCTCCTTTCTTTTTCCCTTCCGTCGAGAGCTTAATGTTAGACAATAAAATTGATGCGCGTCAATTGAACACGAGGCACGAAGCTTCGGTAACAGAAGGCTTTTATTGTCTAACAATGGAACTTAATAGAACGTTAACACACTATCCCAGACTGACGAGGTCCCGCCCGAGCAGGGGGTCTTATACCTCTCCCAGGAGGCGGAGCCCGACTGGGATGTGCCACAACAGTAACAACCACAGGTGTATTAATCCCACCCTAGCCCAACAACAACATTAGAACAATCCCACAGTGGGAACCAACGATGGTTCACCACAGCGGGTTTGCGACTTGACCCAGGACAAGCCAGCAACAGCGAGTGAAGTGAGAGGTGTGTTGCCCCAAATCATACTTTAGCCATGAGGATATGATGAGTGAGCCTCCTTCACCAGCATCTTCCAAACCCAGCAATGTCCAAATTCCATGAAAATAAATAATGAATTAATTAATTTAAAAACTCCAAATTAAAATAGTACTGCCATGAAAATAACAATTCAAATAAAGGAAATGAAAAAAAAAGCACTCTTGTCAGACAGAAACGGTAAAAATGAAGCACAAATGTTGCTGGTCTATCAGTAATGTCACATCGAAGGTGTCAGCCATGATAATAGTCTCACTCCTGAGAAAACCTGTGGAGGACCCCTGCTCTTCTTCAAATTGCGTCATGAGATATTTTATGTTCACCTGAGAGGATGGACAGAACCTCAGTTTAATGCCTTGTCCAAAATATCTCTGAAAGTGCAGCACTCCCTCAGTGCTGGACAGGTACCTCTGCAGTGCAGCTGGATGGACTCCCATGAGCTTCTGACTCGGATATGGGAGGGCAACACATTGAGACAAACTGATACAGATAAAGCAGTTTGTGTTTTGTTGAATCTAACTCGCCTGCATTAGATCGTTAAAGTTGTGGCTGTATGGTTTAGATAATTTATTAACTTCACACCTCCTTGCTTACAGTATACAATCACTAAAGCTGTTCCTGCTTCTGCGAAAAATGAATTCAGTGTGGATCAATCAGGCAGCATTAACATCCCATTGAATGGTTTCGGGCATCACAATGAAGAGAGGGTAAAATGCTCTTTGTCTAGGATTTTATTACTTCTTTATTAGAAGGGGAACTGAAGCAATTGATTGGTGGAATGGTTTTAACATTGATTTGACGAAAGCACTATGGGTTGCTGAGACATTTGAAGCCTAGTTCCTGGGCATCCCTTGTCTCAGTGAGGAAACGCTCACAACTCTTCTTGAGTGGGTGCCGACCCGAGTGAAATTCCTACTCTCTGTGTATCTGGGCTCCAGGGATTCCTTGGCAGACTTCTGATGCTGAGTGAGACAGGATTCCATGTCCTCATAGTCTTCAATAAAAGAAAACAAGCATTTTTTTAAAGTTTATATATTAATGTCACAAGTAGGCTTATATTAACACTGCAATGAAGTTACTGTGAAAATCCCCCAGTTGGTACACTCCGGCGCCCGTTCGGGTACACTGAGGGAGAATTTAGCATGGTCAATTCACCTAACCGGCACGTCTTTCTGACTGTAGGAGGAAACCCGAGCACCCGGAGGAAACCCACGCAGACACGGGGGGAATGTGCAGACTCCACACAGACAATGACACATGCTAGGAATCAAACCTGGGTCCCTTGGACTATGAGGCAGCAGTGCTAAACATTGTGCCACCAATGTGATCCTGAGGGAGGATTATCCTGGATCCTTATGGACAAAGTGAGAGATTCCCTCTGATCCCAGCTCCTATAGTGAGCGATTCCCCTTGATCTCAGCTGCCGAAGTGAGAGATTCCCTTTGATCCCAGTTCCAGTAGTGAAGATTCTCTCTGATCCCAGCTCCCATAGTGAGAGAGTCCTCCTGATCCCAGCTCCAATAGAGAGATTTCCTCTGATCCCAGCTTCAGTAGAGATTCCCTCTTATCCCAGCTCCCATATGAGAGACTCCCCCTGATCACAGCTCCAGCAGAGTGAGAGAGTCTCTCTGATCCCAGTTCCCATAATGAAAGATTATATATTATTTATTAGTGCCACAAGTAGGCTTCCATTAACACTGCAATGAAGTTACTGTGAAAATCCCCTAGTCGCAACACTCCGGCACCTGTTCGGGTATACTGAGGGAAAATTTAGCAAGGCCAATGCACCTAGCCAGCATGTCTTTCAGACTGTGGGAGGAAACCAGAGCACCTGGAGAAAACCCATGCAGACACAGGGAGAACGTGCAGACTCTGCACAGTGACCCAAGACCGGAATCTAACCCGGGTCCCTAGCGCTGTGAGCTGGCAGTGCTAACCACTCTCTGATCCCAGCTCCCCTAGTGACAGATTTTCTCTGATCCCAGCTCCAGTAGAATGAGAGATTCCCTCTGATCCCAGCTCCCATAGCGAGAGATCCCTCCTGAACCTCTCTCCAGCAGTGAGAGATTCCCTCTCATCCCAGCTCTAGCAGTGAGATGTTTCTGCCAATCCCAGTTTGTGTTCACTTGGAGGGTGGTTGCTATTAATTAATTAAATCACGCTGCTCTGTATTACTCAGATCTCCAGCATGGGAACCAGCAAGAAAATAGTGAGCAATAGACATTGTGTTTAGTGGATGCAATGAGTGTTAATCGAGTTGATGGTCAAGGCTGTATTTATTCTTTGTTCAATTAGAATTTTGAACTCCACATCACAGTTACACAGAACACAGAAACCATTTGTACTGGGACTTTGAGAATTGTTGTGATTCCAGTCAATCACCGTCCTCCAATCTTCACGTAAGTATACACAAGGTTGTGCATGTATAAATCTTCAATTAAAATACAGTAATTCATTCCAAAACTCTCTGGTGACAATACTATAAGATCAGGCAGGGTACTGCGTAGTGAAACTGGACAGTGTAGTGGGGCAGTATACTGTATGTTCCATCTGCCTCTGTATGCATTCCTCTCTCTCTCTCTCTGTATTCCTCTCTCTGTGTTCCTCTGTCTGTGTGTGTGTGTTCCTGTCTGTGTGTGTGTGTTCATCTTTCACTCTGTGTTCCTCTGTCTGTGTGTGTTACTCTGACTGTGTGTTTCTCTGCTAGTGTGTGTGTTCCCTTTGTCTGTGAGTTCCCTCTGTATATGTGTTCCCTCTGTATATGGGTGCCAATCTGGCAGTGCCAACCTGTGCCAAAGGGCAGTGCCAGGAGGCATTGCCTGGCCACTGCCTGGCCATGTCCCTCTCCCCCAGGGCCTATACTTACCTTTACGAACATAGGGAAACCCCCACAACAGGTTCACGTGTACGTGAATCTATTTTAAATGGTACTGGCGTGATGTCACACCGGTGCCTGCTGAATATCTGGAGGGGAAATCCTAGAGAGAGTGCTTGCTAATGACATGCTAATGCATTAAAATGAGCTTTCTGTGGTCCCATGGCGTGTTTCAGGCCACGCCATTGGTGAGGGGCCAGTAAGATCGGAACTTGGAAACTCACCACCGCGAATTATGCTCTCCAGATTTTGAGCGCATTTTGCTATTCCCGCAGACAGAGAGTGCGTACTCAAAATCATTCCAGAGATGTGGAGAAATTTCTTCTCTCAGAGGGTAGTGAATCTGTGGAACTCTTTACCACAGAGGCCTGAGGAGGCTGGGTTGTTAAGTATGTTTAAGGCTGAGATAAACAGATTTTTGATCTGTAAGGGAATCAAAGGCCACGGGGATAAATCAGGAAAGTGAAGTTGAGGGTTATCATATCAGATCAGCTGTGACCTCATTGAATGGTGGCAGAACAGACTCAATGGGCTGAATGGCCCACTTCTGCTCCTATGTCTTATGGTTTAAACACAAAATCTGATGCAGGATCCTGCCAGTTTGACCAGCGGAAAAGGCACCGCTGGAGCTGCCCACCACTGCACTTAGTCTGAAAATGGGAGAATTCCCCCCTAGGTATTGGCCCTTGAGAATGTTACTTCTAATGGCTTTTGGGGATTTTACCTCCCTCTTTCCCCTTCAGTGATTCTAGAGAGATCAACAACTTTCTGGTGTCTCGTCCAAGTGGCTCTTCCCTGTATTTAAGTGTAGACCGAGAGAGCTAATAGCCTGGGTCAGGCAGCATAGCCAAGCCTGGTTCAGTCCCATCCGGAATTCCCTTCCATCTGTATGACATCTGGTGGCTGGTTCTCCACCCCCCCACCCATTAGATATGAGGTACTGAGCACAATCCCTCGCTCCCCTGCTCGCACCTTGGCAGAGATTTGTTTCAAAATTCCTGATGTTTGTGCTTCAGGAGCACACTGGGAGTGACATCCACTGAGTCTCACAGAGCTGCTCCCTGTGCAGCTGGTGTCACAGAGAGTAAGGATGAGTGGTTGTCAGGACAAAACAATCTGTGACCATGGGATTATCAGCCTCCTGGTTTCTGTTGTCAGGGCCCCGAATGAGCTGAAAAAGAGCCAGACACCCACAGGTCTGCAATTATTCAACGTTATCACTGATGTTCTTACAATGGTGAATACATGCATGAAAGGGAGTGTGGGTGTCAGGCACCAAAGCAACAGGATTCCAACAACTCTGTTTTGTTGCAGCTTTAGCAGGTTCTGTTGGCAGTTTGCAGTTAGTGTGTCGTTGACAGAGCAACAGTCTGTGGGGTGATCTTGGGAGGAAGAGGGATAGAGAGTCAGACCGAGTGGGGTGGGTGGAACAAGAACAGAAAGGTTACACTGAGATAAATAAAATGATGTATGCCAGCTATGGCTAAAGAGATCAAAGGATATGGGAGGCAGGGAGGACCAGGATATGGAATTCGATGATCAGCCATCATCAAGATGAATGGCAGAGCAGGCTTGAAGGGTCAAATGGCCTACTCCTGCTTCTAGTTTCTATGCCCTCTTCTCATCCTAGTACCGTCCCAAACCCCTCTTTTCCTGGGCAAGTGGGACAGACCTGGTACAGTCCCACACTCCCAGGCACCAGATATCTGAGAGTGCTGTGTTTCAGTTGCCACCTGAGCTCCAGTTTGGCTCACAAGTTCTGATATTATTAATGTGTCTGGATGTATGGGCAGGTTGGTAAAGGCAACACTGGTCACGTGGCTCCAATCCCAATACGATACTTTATTTGTCAAACATCTGAGTGAACACCACAGCTAAGGTCCTGTCTCCCACAGCTGTGAAGTTGCTCAGTTGTTGGGTCATCTCCGAAACAACTGCTGTCCACATTAGTTGACAGGACCGTGATCTTGCTGAACTCTGAACCTGTTGTCCTGCTAATCGAACTCTCCCCTGCAGATCTGCTCCAATAACTGTCAGCATCCCAGAGAATCAAGGGCCTGAGTATTATGTGGCGAAAGTGACTGCTACAGGTGACAGGGTACACTACCACCTGAAAGCCTTCAACCCATCCTTCCAGATTGGTGAGGGTACGTTACTCCATCAACAAACTGTGTGAGGGGTGAATCTGTAACACTAACAAATGGGCTGGGATTTTCCAACCTTATTGCAGCAAATTCCCTCATGCAGGATACAGGGGGCCATTCCAATGTTTGTTGACTTTGACGGGACCGGAACATTCTTTTCACCATGAGATTTTCCTCACCCTGTGTGATGGAGATTGATTAATGACAACTCCATCATCATCGTATCCCATGACTATCAAGATTGTAGCTAAACTGTTTGGACCTTAGGTTTTCTAGCAAGTTCCATATTGGTGTTGACTGATTTTGTTCATTTATTCTATTTGTATTTTGCTGAGATGAATGCTTGTGACTTGCCTCTATGCACCATTTTGCACAGATACAGGCTCTCCATTCAAGTGTATTTAGACTGGGGTTTGGATACCAGGGGTCAGGGAGGTAGTGGCGTTTTGGTAATATCATTGGATTCATAATCCAGTGCCCCTGAATAATACTCTGGCATTCAAATCTCACCATGGCAGCTGATAGAATTTAAATTCAATTAAATAAATCTGGAATATAAATAAAGTTACTCTCAATAATGGTAACTACCATCAATTGCCATAAAAACCCATCTGGCTCACTGGAAATCTGCCATCCTTTCCTGGTCTGGCCTACATGTGACTCCAGATATCTTATCTGCCCCCTGAAATGGCCTAGCAAGCCACTCAGTTGAAGGGCAATTAGGGCAACAAATGCTGGCCTTGCCAGTGTTACCCACATCCCATGAAGAACTAAAATAAATAAATACTGTTGAATGTCACTTCCTCACATTCTGAGACAGAGATCACCACTCATAGCTCTACAATTAAATCAGACTCCTTGGGCAATGAGGTGAGAGTGGTGACCCTTCACCTGAATCCATGGGTTTCAATCCAGCCCAAGCTGATGGTATGGACATCTCACTGGCTGGAACAGTCCAATGAGGGATGAGCGTGGACTGCTTTAGTCCAGTTCCTGCTGGGTATGGACAAGAGCAGAAAACTGGTCCTCATTCAAAAAACCCAGCAATAATTCCAAATTATCAATGATGACATTCAGAGAGACTCAGATGTCTGATGGGATAGATAGAGACATTACAATCATAGAAGGTTAGAACTTGAGGAACAATGTTGAAGTAGTGAAAAGGAGATTAATTCTGTATCTAACCCCGTATTGTACCTGTCCTGGGAGTGTTTGATCGGGACAGTGTTTTTTGGGAATGTACAGTGTTTCTTCCCAGGGATTGATATATATTAATGACCTGGACTTGGGCATAAAAAGCATCATTTCAAATTAGAGGAATAATAATGGACCTCGGGAGGACACAGACAGACTGGTGAAATGGACGAACACAAGACAGATGAAGTTAGCAAGAAAAGGTGAAGTGATATATATTGATAGGAAGAGTGAGCAGCAACAAATATAAAATCAAGGGTATAATTTTAAATTGTATAATATAAAGGATTTAATTTTAAATTGTGGGATATAATTTTAAAGGGAGTATAAAAAGCAGAGAGACCTGGCTGTGTGTGTACACAAGCCTTTGGCAGAGCTAGTTGATAAAGCTGGCAAAAAAGATCCTGGCCTTTAGAAGGTATTAATAGAGGCATAAAACATTGAAGAGGAAGTTCTGTTGAACCTTAATGAAATACTGCTTGGGCCTCAGCTGGAGTATATATTCAATGTTGGGCACCACACTTTAGGAAGGATGTCAAAGCCTTTAGCAAGGATACAGAGGAGATTTACTAGAATTGGACCAGGAGTGAGGAACTTCAGTTCTGTGATTAGAGAAGTTGGATCTATTCTCCTGGAGCAGAGATAGGAGATTTAAAGGAGATTGGATCGAGGTGTTTGAAGTTATGAGGAGTCTGGACAGGAAAATAGAGAGAAACTGTTCCCATTGGCAAAAGAGTCAAAAACTAGAGTACACTGATTTAAGGAGTTGCCAAAATAAACAAAAGGTGACATTTTATTACACAGTGTAATCTGGAACGCACTGCTTGAGAGAATGGTGGAAGCAGATTCTTTAGGCTAAATCTTACAACAAAATGGCAGTGTTGTTTCCAGTGAACAAACTGATGTGCTTCTCTCCAGAGAAACTGGTCCGCTTTCTCTCTAGGTCTTATGACACTCTGCCAAAAAAAATCAAGGGTTCATGTTTCATGCTGTCATACAGACGGGGCTGGGCCTAAACATACCACTAAAATTCGGCACGATTGGAGTGCTATCTTTTAAAGACACCTCGATGATAACCTGAATAAACCTCTTTTCCAGCCTACCGAGGAGGTCTCAGGGGCTTCCCTCATCACCCCAATTGGAGCCGACACTCTAATTAATTTCCTGAAAATTGTCGCTGCAACTAATCTCAAGGGCAATCTTAGGAACGGGTGTGGAAGCATGAGAGAATTATGCCCATTTTTTGGGTGAGTTCCCAGACGCTATCTTATGGTTGTCAGAAAAAAATATTAGGCAAAATGTGATTCTTGCCAGCAGGGGGAGTGAGTGGAGCCTATTCTCACCAGGAAGCTGGCTGCTGGCTCTGGGGTGCTATTTACATGTGTCCTGATCTCCCAGTGCACTGTGTACAATTTTATGGCCACACCCATTGTCATGGGCCTGCTCCCTACAGACACTGCCCCTTCCCTTAAACATCCCCCTTGGCACTGTGTCAAGTGCACAGTGCCAGAGTGCCCAGTGGACACTGCCAGGGTGCCAGCCTGGCACTGGCCGCACCTGCTCCCGACAACCCGGGGGAGCCTAAATGGCCTCCTGTCCCAACCACGAGGCCATCACGTCTAGTCCCCGTTGGTGGGAATAAGATGTGATCCTCGCCAGTGAGGTTCTCACCGGTGAAGCCATTAAGGCAAACGAGCTTGGAAAATTGCATCTGTGACTCACTAATGATATTAAAATTACCTCAAATACTTAAATCAGCCTCGATTACACCTGCAGAACAGGGCCAGTAATATCGCGAGAGGCAAGAAAACATGTGCAAACCCACTTTTTCACCTTTCTTGTGATCTTACCGGCTAACCACACCGATCGATCGGCATGATGAGCGGCACGGTAGCACAGTGGTTAGCACTGCTGCTTCACAGCTCCAGGGTCCCGGGTTCAATTCCCGGCTCGGGTCACTGTCTGTGTGGAGTTTGCACATTCTCCTCGTGTCTGCGTGGATTTCCTCCGGGTGCTCCGGTTTCCTCCCACAGTCCAAAGATGTGCGAGTTAGGTTGATTGGCCAGGTTAAAAATTGCCCCTTAGAGTCCTGAGATGTGTAGGTTAGAGGGATTAGCGGGTAAAATATGTGGGGGTAGAGCCTGGGTGGGATTGTGGTCGGTGCAGACTTGATGGGCCGAATGGCCTCCTTCTGCACTGTAGGATTTCTATGATTCTATGTAAGACCGGCCCCTCAGTGTGGTTGCATGCAGATAACTGACTGATCAATAGTTTGATTGTTCTCTACAATCTATTTCCAAATTACAAACATCCAGTACTTAGAATGTGATAAACTCCTAAACACATCCTTGAAATTTAGAAAACAATTGGCTGGATTCTTGCTGTTCTGACTATCTTCCAGCAGATGGTGGCAATTGACAGTGTAAGAATTAATTTTCTGATACTGCACAGCAGCACCTCTGGAGGCCAGAGACAGAATTCCATCCAGTAGTGACACCATCCCAAAAATTTGGATCAAGAGGAGATGAGGTTTTGCATCTGATCAGTAAGGAGCTTTACTTGTACTGGTCGGACCAGCCAGTGTAAGCCAACTGTTAGGTCTTTGTTTTCAATAGTTTCAATTGTTGAGACCCAGGATGCAGCATGTTAGTTATTTAGTGTTTGATGAATGAGTGGATGCTGCACATTCAGCCTATGGTGACTGTGCTGTCTCTTTGGAAGAGTTATCCAATTAGTCTCACTCCCATCCTCTTTTGCCATTGACCTCAAATAATAATTTGCATTTCCTGTCAAATGTTACGATTAAATCTGTTTCCAGCACTACTTCAGGCAGTGCATTCCTGATCATAACAACTGCTGTGCAAAAAAATAAATTCTCTCACCTCTCTCCAGGTTTCTTTTCTGTTATCAGATTCCTGACCCTCCTTCCAGTTGAAACAACTTATTTTTGTTTATTCGATCAAAATCCCTGATCATTTTGAGCTCTATTAAATCTTCCCTTAATCTTCTCCACTCTGAGGAGAAGAATCCTTGATTCCAGTCAGAAAATAAAGATTTTGGATCTTAATTTGCTGCAGCGGCCCATCTAATGGTGTCTGTTATGAGCTGGAGCTGCCCTGGACATTCAGGCTTTCAATGTTTAGTCTGGAAAGTTGCAGAAAGTGTGGACTGGTAACAGTGCAGGGAAGGGAACAGGATGTCTGGAATAGGGCAAGCAACTGTCCAAGCAGACTGAAAGACTGAGCACAAAGTATAAACTGGAGCGGATGAATCCAATATCAAATCAGGTTTGGAAAATAAATAAGAGGGAAAAAAATACTGAGAGAAAAAAAAGAGACAAAGAGAAAGCTTTTAAATTTTACATTTTTAAAACAATCAACAATTAAAACCTGAAGGAATGAGATACTATACTTATTAAATTTAATTTTCAGTGCCAGAGAGCTCAATTATCAGTAATTACCAATTATCATGCAGTTGCAAGGGCACTAAGACTGAAAGGGACACGAGTTAACTCTGAGACATGGATATTTTATATTTTTGATTTGATTTATTATTGTCACATGTATTAGTATACAGTGAAAAGTATTGTTTCTTGTGTGCCATACAGACAAAGCATACCGTTCATAGAGAAGGAAACGAGAGAGTGCAGAATGTAGTGTCACAGTCATAGCTAGGGTGTAGAGAAAGATCAATTTAATGCAAGGTAAGTCCATTCAAAATTCTGACGGCAGCAGGGAAGAAGCTGTTCTTGAGTCGGTTGGTACATGACCTCAGATTTTTGTATCTTTTTCCCGAAGGAAGAAGGTGGAAGAGAGAATGTCCATGATGCATGGGGTCCTTAATTATACTGGCTGCTTTGCCGAGGCAGTGGGAAGTGTAGACAGAGTTTGCGTGATGGATTGGGCTACATTCATGACCTTTTGTAGTTTCTTGCGGTCTTGGACAGGGCAGGAGCCATACCAAGCTGTGATACAACCAGAAAGAATACTTTCTATGGTGCATCTGCAAAAGTTGGTGAGAGTCGAAGCTGACATGCCAAATTTCCTTAGACTACTGAGAAAGTAGAGGCATTGGTGGACTTTCTTAACTATAGTGTTGGCATGGGAGGACCAGGACAGGTTATAGGCGATCCGGACACCTAAAATCTTGAAACTCTCAGCCCTTTCTACTTCATCCCCATTGATGTAGACAAGGGCATGTTCTCCTTTACGCTTCCTGAAGTCAATGACAATCTCCTTCGTTTTGTTGACATTGAGGGAGAGATTATTGTTGCCACACCAGTTCACCAGATTCTCTATCTCATTCCTGTACTCTGTCTCATCATTGTTTGAGATCCGACCCACTACGGTGCTGTCATCAGCAAACTTGAAAATCGAATTGGAGGGGAATTTGGCTGCACAGTCATAGGTGTACAAGGAGTAGAGTAGGGGGCTGAGAACACAGCGTTGTGGGGCACCGATGTTGAGGATGATCGTGGAGGAGGTGTTGCCTATCCTTACTGATTGTGGTCTGTGAGTTAGAAAGTTCAGGATCCAGTCACAGAAGGAGGAGCCGACGCCCAGGCCACGGAGTTTGGAGACGAGTTTCATAAGAACATAAGAAATAGGAGCAGGAGTAGGCCATCTAGCCCCTCGAGCCTGCCCCGCCATTCAATAAGATCATGGCTGATCTGACGTGGATCAGTACCACTTACCCGCCTGATCCCATAACCCTTAATTCCCTTACCGATCAGGAATCCATCCATTCGCGCTTTAAACATATTCAGCGAGGTAGCCTCCACCACCTCAGTGGGCAGAGAATTCCAGAGATTCACCACCCTCTGGGAGAAGAAGTTCCTCCTCAACTCTGTCTTAAACTGACCCCCCTTTATTTTGAGGCTGTGTCCTCTAGTTTTAACTTCTTACTAAGTGGAAAGAATCTCTCCGCCTCCACCCTATCCAGCCCCCGCATTATCTTATAAGTCTCCATAAGATCCCCCCTCATCCTTCTAAACTCCAACGAGTACAAACCCAATCTCCTCAGCCTCTCCTCATAATCCAAACCCCTCATCTCCGGTATCAACCTGGTGAACCTTCTCTGCACTCCCTCCAATGCCAATATATCCTTCCTCATATAAGGGGACCAATACTGCACACAGTATTCCAGCTGCGGCCTCACCAATGCCCTGTACAGGTGCATCAAGACATCCCTGCTTTTATATTCTATCCCCCTCGCGATATAGGCCAACATCCCATTTGCCTTCTTGATCACCTGTTGTACCTGCTGACTGGGCTTTTGCGTCTCATGCACAAGGACCCCCAGGTCCCTTTGCACGGTAGCATGTTTTAATTTGTTTCCATTGAGATAGTAATCCCATTTGTTATTATTTCCTCCAAAATGTATAACCTCGCATTTCTCAACGTTATACTCCATTTGCCATATCCTCGCCCACTCACTCAGCCTGTCCAAATCTCTCTGCAGATCTTCTCCGTCCTCCACACGATTCACTTTTCCATTTATCTTTGTGTCGTCTGCAAACTTCGTTACCCTACACTCCGTCCCCTCCTCCAGATCATCTATATAAATGGTAAATAGTTGCGGCCCGAGTACCGATCCCTGCGGCACGCCACTAGTTACCTTCCTCCAACCGGAAAAACACCCATTTATTCCGACTCTTTGCTTCCTGTCGGATAGCCAGTCCCCAATCCACTTTAACACACTACCCCCAACTCCGTGTGCCCTAATCTTCTTCAGCAGCCTTTTATGGGGCACCTTATCAAACGCCTTTTGGAAATCCAAAAACACCGCATCCACCGGTTCTCCTCCATCAACCGCCCTAGTCACATCTTCATAAAAATCCAACATGTTCGTCAAGCACGACTTTCCCCTCATGAATCCATGCTGCGTCTGATTGATCGAACCATTTCTATCCAGATGCCCTGCTATCTCCTCTTTAATAATGGATTCCAGCATTTTCCCTACTACAGACGTTAAGCTGACCGGCCTATAGTTACCCGCCTTTTGTCTCCTTCCTTTTTTAAATAGCGGCGTAACATTAGCCGTTTTCCAATCAACCGGCACTACCCCAGAATGCAACGAGTTTTGATAAATAATCACTAACGCATCCACTATTACCTCTGACATTTCTTTCAATACCCTGGGATGCATTCCATCCGGACCCGGGGACTTGTCCACCTTCAGTCCCATTAGTCTACCCAGCACTGCCTCTCTGGTAACATTAATTGTATTAAGTATTTCTCCTGCTGCCAACCCTCTATCGTTAATATTTGGCAAACTATTTGTGTCCTCCACCGTGAAGACCGACACAAAAAACGTATTTAAAGACTCAGCCATATCCTCATTTCCCACTATTAACTCCCCCCTCTCGTCCTCCAAGGGTCCAACATTCACTCTAGCCACTCTATTCCTTTTTATATATTTATAAAAACTTTTACTATCATTTTTTATATTAATTGCTAGCCGAGCTTCATAGTCTATCCTTCCTTTCTTTATCGCTTTCTTAGTCTCTCTTTGTTGTTTCTTAAATTTTTCCCAATCACTTGTTTCTCCACTATTTTTGGCCACTCTGTACGCAGCTGTTTTTATTTTAATACTCTCCTTTATTTCCTTCGTTATCCACGGCTGGTTCTCCCTTTTCTTACAATCCTTGTTTTTTGCTGGAATATATTTTTGCTGAGAACTGAAAAGGATCTCCTTAAAAATCCTCCACTGTTCCTCAGCTATCCTACCTGCCAGCCTGCTCTCCCAATCTACTTTAGCCACTTCATAGAACATAGAACATTACAGCGCAGAACAGGCCCTTCGGCCCACGATGTTGCACCGACCAGTTAAAAAAAAAAACTGTGACCCTCCAACCTAAACCAATTTCTTTTCGTCCATGAACCTATCTACGGATCTCTTAAACGCCCCCAAACTAGGCGCATTTACAACTGATGCTGGCAGGGCATTCCAATCCCTCACCACCCTCTGGGTAAAGAACCTACCCCTGACATCGGTTCTATAACTACCCCCCCTCAATTTAAAGCCATGCCCCCTCGTGCTGGATTTCTCCATCAGAGGAAAAAGGCTATCACTATCCACCCTATCTAAACCTCTAATCATCTTATATGTTTCAATAAGATCCCCTCTTAGTCGCCGCCTTTCCAGCGAAAACAATCCCAAATCCCTCAGCCTCTCCTCATAGGATCTCCCCTCCATACCAGGCAACATCCTGGTAAACCTCCTCTGCACCCTCTCCAAAGCCTCCACATCCTTCCTGTAATGTGGGGACCAGAACTGCACACAGTACTCCAAGTGCGGCCGCACCAGAGTTGTGTACAGTTGCAACATAACGCTACGACTCCTAAATTCAATCCCCCTACCAATAAACGCCAAGACACCATATGCCTTCTTAACAACCTTATCTACTTGATTCCCAACTTTCAGGGATCTATGCACACATACACCTAGATCCCTCTGCTCCTCCACACTATTCAAAGTCCTCCCGTTAGCCCTATACTCAACACATCTGTTATTCCTACCAAAGTGAATTACCTCACACTTCTCCGCATTAAACTCCATCCGCCACCTCTCGGCCCAACTTTGCAACCTGTCTAAGTCTTCCTGCAAACTACGACACCCTTCCTCACTGTCTACCACACCACCGACTTTGGTGTCATCAGCAAATTTGCTAATCCACCCAACTATACCCTCATCCAGATCATTAATAAATATTACAAACAGCAGTGGCCCCAAAACAGATCCCTGAGGTACACCACTTGTAACCGCACTCCATGATGAATATTTACTATCAACCACCACCCTCTGTTTCCTATCCGCTAGCCAATTCCTGATCCAATTTCCTAGATCACCCCCAATCCCATACATCTGCATTTTCTGCAGAAGCCTACCATGGTGAACCTTATCAAACGCCTTACTAAAATCCATATATACCACGTCCACTGCCTTGCCCCCATCCACCTCCTTGGTCACTTTCTCAAAAAACTCAATAAGGTTAGTAAGGCACGACCTACCTGCCACAAAACTTCATCCCTCATCCTATCATATTTCCCTCTGTTCAAACAGAGGACACTGGTTTGGGACCAAACTTTCTCCTCTTCCATCTGAATCAGAAATTCGACCATATTGTGGTCACTAGACCCAAGAGGGTCCTTCACAATAAGATCCTTAATTCTACCTACCTCGTTACACAATACCAGATCCAAAATAGCTCGTTCCCTCGTCGGTTCCGTAACATGCTGTTCAAAGAAACTATCCCGACAGCATTCTAAGAACTCTTCCTCCATTCCACCCTTACCGACTTGAGTCTGCCAGTCAATGTGCATGTTGAAGTCCCCCATGATTATTGCCGTTCCATTTTTACACGCATCCCTTATCTGCTTGTTTATAGCCCTCCCTACCTCAACATTATTATTTGGGGGCCTATATACCACACCTACTAGTGTCTTTCTCCCTCTACTATTCCTCATCTCTACCCATAATGATTCCACGTTTTGTTCCTCAGAGCCTATGTCATCCCTCAGTACTACCCTGATATTATCTCTTATTAATAGCGCGACCCCACCACCTTTTCCTTCCTGTCTATTCTTCCTAAACGCCTGATACCCCTGGATATTCATCTCCCAGTCCTGGTCACCTTTCAGCCATGTTTCTGTAATGGCCACCAGATCGTACCCACTTGTGCTGATTTGCACCATCAACTCATTCACCTTGTTTCGAATGCTTCGTGCATTCAGGCAAAGTGTCCTTATTCCAGCTTTTATCTGGACCCGCTTTGATGAGTCGCGAACACCCTCTCCCTCTACTCCCTTATCTAAATTACCGCCTTCATTCACTTGCACCCTCTCCTCTACCATTAATTTTGTAATTCCCCTGACCCCTGCATCCTCCCCCCCATCAATTAGTTCCTTGATCCTAGTCAACTCTTCTAGCTCCCCTCCCCCCAACCTATCTAGTTTAAATTCTCCCCAGTGGCCTTAGCCAACCTACCGGTCAGGATATTGGTCATGGGAATATTTATCGCACAGATATGATAGCGATTGAATATTTTAGTTTAACTGCACATCTGTCCCTTGTCTGAGTTTGATGTGCTAATTACACACAAAATAGCGTGTTATTAGCCTCACATTATTTTAGCAGCAAAGATTTGTTCTGTACGAGGCAAAATTATTTCTGTCTCAGATGGTGGTGTCCAATTCAATGTTTAACCTAATCACTCACTTGTCATTATTATAGAAACTGGAATGATCAAAACTTCTTACAACCTCGACCTGGATCAGAAACCGGGCCTTGCTGTCAACCTGTTGGTGATTGTAGCATTTGATGACAGCTATCTTTACAGTGCATTGACCAATGTCACAGTCTATGTGACAGATGTGAATGACAATGACCCACAGTGCACTCCACCAATCCTAGTGTAAGTGTCATTAACCACATTATTCCTTCTGGGATCTTTATCTCGTGAGTATTTCCTTTGTTAATCACTCACAAGGCAGGAGACTGTGGATTTCCAATCACTGACTCCCAATAAATCTCTGGCTCCCAATCAATCACTGACTCCCAATCAATCACTGACCCCTAGCCCCTGACTCCCTGGAATGCTTTTGTGGACTGTCTTGGCAATGGCAACATGTTCACTTTCTGGAAGGATATATTGGCCTTGGAGGGAGTGCAGAGATGAGGGGTGTTGATTATGAGGAGAGGCTAAGCAGATTGGGTTTGTACTCGTTGGAATTTAGAAGGCTGAGGGGGGATCTTATAGAGACCTATAAGGTAATGAAGGGGCTGGATAGGGTAGAGGTGGAGAGATTCTTTCCACTTAGAAAGGAAGCTAGAACTAGAGGGCACAGCCTCAAAATAAAGGGGGGTCAGTTTAAGACAGAGTTGAGGAGGAGTTTCTTCTCTCAGAGGGTGGTGAATCTCTGGAATTCTCTGCCTACTGAAGTGGTGGAGGCTACCTCATTGAATATGTTTAAATCATGGATAGATGGATTCCTGATCGGTAAGGGAATTAGGGGTTATGGGGATCAGGCGGGTAAGTGGAACTGATCCACTTCAGATCAGCCATGATCTTATTGAATGGCGGGGCAGGCTCGAGGGGCTAGATGGTCTACTCCTGCTCCTATTTCTTATGTTCTTATGTTCTTAATCGGTAGTACATCAGCGGGTGGAGTGGGACTGTCATTGTTATAAACTTAAAGAATGATAAAATTATTTTCAAATACAATGACGCAAAACTGCCTTCAACTTCAGTAGAGCTCTCTTTGCTCAGTGCAATTCGACAAGGTTGAAATCAGACTTATCATGAGTTAGAAGTTGTAGGTTCAAGTCCTGTTCCAGAGGCCTGAGCACATAATCCAGGCAATATTTAACTGCATTACTGGAGGATGTAAAAAGTTCCATTGCATTAGTTCAAAGAAGAGCAGGGGGCCCTCTCCTGTTGTCCTGGCCAATATTTATTCCACAACAACATCACTAAATTGGATGATTTGTCTGTTGTCACAGTGCTGTTTGTGTGATTTTGTTGTGTGCAATCTGACAGCCTCATTCATATATTATAGTAATGCTGCATCTCAAAGGTGCTTCACTGGTTGTAAAGTAATGGGGGATGTCCCAATGTTGTATTAGGGCATTGTCAATCTGTACCTCCTTTCTGAATTACCACCTCCAGGGAGGAATCCACTGCATTGGCTAATCCTCCAATTTATTTAAATTAAGCATCAAGTTTTTGATTGAGACAGAATTTAACAATAAACTAACAACGCAAAAATGTTTTTTTTTCCACTTCTGAGGTAACTAGGACATAGAACCAGGGTTGAGACAGAGTCATGGAATTTAAAGATTCCTTCATCAGGGATTGAAGGTGGGAAGTCTTGTAAAATAGATGCTCTCTTGGAAGGAGTGGGCTGGGCTGGTTTAATGTATTTTCTCATTCAATACTTACTGATTCCGATGTTATGCATTTGACTACTGAAAATAGTTTTAAATACAACCTACTAAATCTGAGCAGCTTTCACATTGAGAAACCAAGTTGAATGTTTAATGCCCAGTAATTAAGGAACCAGGAGTGTGTAAGAAAACAAAATTATAATTAATCACCAATTGGTAGTACAGAACTTGAGTATTGCTGCAAAATAACATTTTTCCAAAGCTTTTCCTCTTGCACTCATCAGGATAATCATAAGAATAACAATGTCAATTTCAGCTTAACAAAACAAGTGACAGCTATTTGCTGGTTCATTCCACATGGCAATGCCTTGACCAATCAGAGTTAAACTACCTTGTTTAAATTTCAAACAATGCTTGGCAGTTAACTGCCAGTCACCATCAACTAGTACATTCTTCATTGCAACACCTCCACCAATCAAAGTGCACTTGCCAATTAATCAGCATTCTCTTTTCATGCAGTATAAAGTTGTTGTTTCTCCTGACATTAGTATTCTTGTGATTGTCCTGATGAATGCAAGATGAAAAGCTCCAACAACCTGTCTTATTTCAGCAATATTCAAGATTGTAAATAATCTGGTCTGTTCAATTACTCCGAAAAGGCAGGAGAGAAAAGAGGGTAGAGAAAAAGCAAACAGGTGACTGGAAGACTCGGGTTTAAAACTTAAACATTTGTCCCAACCTCCACATTGGAGTCAGAGGTATTCTGTTTCATTTTAATGGAGATAAATCCAGTAAATGCTCCACTCACTGTCTCTCCAGAGCCAACATCCCAGAAACAACTCCAGTGGAAACAACCCTCTTTGACCTTACCTGCAGTGATCCTGATTATTCTAACACTAACCTCTCCTATACAATTGTAGCCAATGACAACTCTTATTTTAAATTCAAGTATGACGCCAATAGTGTGAAGGTAAGAAACTTTGATTTTGATTTGATTTATTATTGTCACATGTATTAACTTACAGTGAAAATATTGTTTCTTGCGCGCTATACAGACAAAACATACCGTTCATAGAAAAGGAAACGAGAAGGAAATGCAGAATGTAGTGTTACAGTCATAGCTAGGGTGTAGAGAAAGATCAACTTAATGCAAGGTAAATCCATTCAAAAGTCTGACAGCAGCAGGGCAGAAGCTGTTCTTGAGTCGGTTGGTACGTGGCCTCAGACTTTTGTATCTTTTCCTGATGGAAGGTGGAAGTGAGAATGTCCGGGGTGTGTGGGATCTTTAATTATGCTGGCTGTTTTGCCGAGGCAGCGGGAAATGTAGACAGAGTCGATGGATGGGAGACTGGTTTGCATGATGGATTGGGCTACATTCACGACCTTTTGTAGTTCCTTGCGGTCTTGGGCAGAGCAAGAGCCATACCAAGCTGTGATACATCCAGAAAGAATGCTTTCTACGGTGCATCTGTAAAAGTTGGTGAGAGTCGTAGCTGACATGCAAAATTCCTTTAGTCCTCTGAGAAAGTAGAGGCATTGGTGCATTTTATTAACTATAGTGTCGGCATGGGGGGACCATTTTTAGGAAAATGCGCACTGGGTGGGGGGACAAGAGGTACAGATCTGGGATCATAGAAACTTGGAGGAGAGCTGGGATTATAGACACTGGGATTATAGAGGCTGGGTGAGGTGCTGGTATTGTAGACACTGGGGTTATAGACATTGGGATAATCGACACTGGGTTTATAGACACTGAGATTAACACTGTGATTTTAGACACGTGGAGCCGGGATTACAGACACCAAGATTATGGATGCCGGGATTACGGATGCTGGGATTATGGTTACTAGGGTTTTCTATACTGGGATTATATACACGGAAGGTTATGGACACAGGGGCTATGGGCACTGGAAATATAGACATGAGGGATAGTAGATCCTGGTCAACCAGTTTTACTGTCTGCAGTTGCAAATCAGTTGTACCTTGAGGATGTTTGTTGCCTTTTTTATTATTTAGAATTCCAGGCTGGCACAGACATTGTGTGTCCAGTCAGTGACACCTTACACAATGGTGAAGGCTTTGTCCTGCTTCTCTCTGTCTGTATGCCCAGAGATGGAACTGTTTCTCCTGATGCATAGTTAAATGACCTATTGTAGCTGAACAGGAATATGCAGCAAAAACCATTCTGGGGCAAAATGACTTGTGAAGACAAGTGCCATAGTGACCTTGAAAGCTGTAGGCAGTGCTGTCCATACCCTGGTTTGAGGCTGGAGTGTGGCTGCAGCAGGTGACAGGGCTCAGTGATATTCTCCTTGGTGAAGAGCCAGTGCCTCAAACACTGTTCCTGGGTAACACTGAAGTTGATGAAGTGCATCCTGAAGGCAGATACTCCTGCTCTGTGACATCCTTTTTGCTTCCACTCACCACTAACTGCAAGGATAGACCTACCAGACCGGACAGTGAAAGAGCAGTGAAACCCCTCTGTCAGCGTGTCGACATCAAGCATTCAACAGGACCAGAAGACAGCAAAAAACACAGTAATCAAACAGTGGTAGAAACACTAACCTGTATTAATTGCATGATTCCTTCAAATAATGTTGGTGAGGGAGGAATGAGGTCTTGTAAGCTGGTTAGCATTGCATTAACATTACTCACAAAGCATCTTGTACACAACTTGCTGAACTCATTCAGCACCAAGTGGAAAGTTGACCCTGCAGAAAGCACAGGACACTGTGCAGCTGATGTTAAATCCTAGCTAGAATGGTTCTCTGCTGCCATCAGCACCACCTCCTGGTCATATAGGGCAGAGCCTCATATTGGTGATAGAGCAGGCTGCTCACTGCTTGAAAAACAGCAGCTTTTCAGCCCAATTTCTAGCCTTGGTGGGAGGGTGGGGTGAGGGCTTGGGTAATCTATTCACTGGAAAGGTGTCCGTTTCCCTGCTCTCATCCATTCCCGGGCACAGCCACAAGCCCTCATAAGCCAATGATCCCTTAGGCACTGCGCTGGAGAACTTACTGAGCATGATATAACATAGGGAGGAACACAATGTTTTGTTGTTTTGAGCTGTGAACTCCCGAGCTATTTGATAACGAGCCCTGCAACTGAGGGGCCTGGTGCAGCTGAGTAATGAGACAGGGAGTCTGAGCTTACTGCCTTACCAACGCTGATCATTAACAGTCTTTGCTTATTGCTTTTGTAGGTGAACGAGAGTCTTGATTATGATTCCGCTAAAATGGCAAGTCTGGATTTCCAGTACACAGCTACAGTCATTGTGACAGACACTGGAAGACCTCCACGGACAAGTAAGAGTCACAGCTCTGAGTGCTACATACTTGCCCTCTTTTTAGGTCAAACCAAATAAACAAACTCAGATTAAGTCAGGATGACCTGTTAAATCTCACCTGGATTATCATGGATGCTATTCTTGTCCTTGCTCACTTTTTCCTCTCATTTTCCCATCCCTTCAACAGAAGATGTTTATCTTCTGCTACCTCACTCTCGAGGAGACCATCTCATCCAGAGCAGCTCTCTTTTCATCCAATATTCACACCTGCTTATTCGTACATTTTATTTTCCACTTATACTGTACCTAAATAGTTCAAGGGTACTTACGCTATTAATTACCAGACCTCACATTCTGAGTTTAAGTTCAAGATCCTAAAAGATGTTGTTGGTGAGAAGCAAGTTCTTGAGATTCACAACTCATCCTATATCTCTTAATCATCTAATTTGCTGGCCCCAATTTACATATTAATGATGGTTTGAATTGTTGACATGTTATTTTTCCAATAAGATCTGTCTGAGGTGAACAGGGAGGTACAGGGAGCTTCCCAGGACAATGCATGGAACTAAGAGTCAGCATAAGAACACAAGAAATAGGAACAAGAGTTGATCATCTGTCCCATTGAGCCATTCAGTACAATAATGGCTGGTCTGATCCTAGTCACAACTCTATTTTCCTGCCTGTTCTCCACAACGCTTGACACCCTTATCATATAGGATTCTCACTGTAATAACTCCACGAAGGTGTTAGTCCCGTCACCAAGT
This sequence comes from Mustelus asterias, assembly GCF_964213995.1. Taxonomy (NCBI): domain Eukaryota; kingdom Metazoa; phylum Chordata; class Chondrichthyes; order Carcharhiniformes; family Triakidae; genus Mustelus; species Mustelus asterias. Next base: position 93,159,046 of record NC_135803.1, on the reverse strand, counting down.
TACTTTATTTACACCATACATCTGTACACAGCTAGCTCTCCAGTTGCTCCCTGTTGAATGTAGCTGGGAGTCTGACACATCTGCTTTAAATAGGGAGCATGAGGTTCCCTGATTTAACCATCAATTAGGAATCATAAAGTATTTCTTTTGATACCAACCAAGTAAACGAACTCAAACTAACTTAGGGACAAATTAAAAGGGGCAGCTCCCCAAAAGGAAGGGGGGAACAGCCCGAACCAAAATCAAAGTCGAAAGGAAACTTAAAACGTCAAACCAAAAGGTGATTATCAGGGTCGATAATACACCCCAGTCCCTGCGGTGCCCAGCGGTCGCGGAAGGCGTCAACCGCGCCCGTGGACACCGCATGCTCCCTCTCCAGAGACACCTGGCCGCGAATGTAGCCACGGTAGAGGGGCAGACAGTCAGGCCCAGGATCAGGTTCACGAGGAGGTCGGCATCCCGACCCGCCCCTCTCCGCACCAGGTGCCCGTAGATTAGGAGCGTGGGACTGAAGTGCAAACAAAACATCAGTAAAAGGTGTTTGAGGAAACCAAAAAGGGTGTGCAGTCTCAAACACAGAACGTAGACATGGGCCACGGACTCCACAAGGCCACAGAAAGGGCAGTCTTGGGAGCCCGTGAACCGGAGAAACCTACGGTTGCACGGCACTGCTGCGTGCAGCACCCTCCACCCCAGGTCCCCAAGATAATTGGGGGAGATCCCTCCGTAGAGGGACCTCCACTGGGGACCTCCGCCGCCCGGCGGCAACAAGGCCCGCCAAGGTGTATCCGGGCGACAGGCGAGGATGCGGTAATGAAAGGTGTGCAGCAGCAGCCCGTACAGGAAACGCCTCCGCGCGGTGGAAAAGGGCACGGAGGGCATTTCCGCGAGGCGGCTCATGCAGTGGGGCACCTGACCCGGGGGGGGAGGTCTAAGCTTTGGGCCAATGTGAAATTCCATCACGCTCGGGCGGGATCCCACCGCACGCCTGCGCCGCCTCGAGACCGCGTGCGCACTCGGGGCCGAGCATGACCGTCCTAAGGTCTTGGATGGCTTTGGCCGCGCGCCAGACGGCCACCCCCGCGCGCTCAGCCAGCCCGCTCCTCCGCCATCCAGCACGTCCCTGATCCTGGTCACCCCGCCGTCCACGGCCCTCCTCTCCGCCAGCCACCTGAAGTTGTAAGGCTGGAGGTGCGGATTCCTGAGCAGCGGCTCTTGCACGAGAGCTGCTACTCCTGACGGGGGACAGCTGCGTCGCGAGGCGACCGTGTTCCAGACCGTGAGGAGGTCCTGGTAAAAGACGGGCAACTCCCGCAAGGAGGTTGAAATACGCCCCAGGTTGATGTGCAGGAGCTGCACGTCGTAATTGAGGCCATGAAACTGGCGGAAAAAATACGTCTCCAGTGCGCGCCATCGTGGAGGAGGCTCGACGTAAAGGTATCTCTGCAGGGTCTGTAGGCAGAAGGTCGCTACCTGTGTGCGGAGACACACCAGACCTTGTCCGCCCTCCTCAAGCGGGAGATGCAGAACCTTGGCAGAGACCCAGTGCAGTCAGTTGTCCCAGAAGAACCGCACGAGGGCTTTCTGCATATCGGTGACAAAGCCAGGGGGAGGGGTCAAAGTGACCAGCCAGTACCACAGCATGGAGGCAACCAGCTGGTTTGTGACGAGAACTCGCGCCCTGTAGGACAGCACTCGGAGCAGTCCTGTCCAGCGACCCAGGCGGGCGGAGACTTTGGCCTCCGGCTCCCGCCAGTTCGCTGGCCAGGATTCCTCGGCTGGACAGAGATGAGCCCCCAAGTAGAGGAGGTTGGTCCTGCTCCAGGTAAAAGGCCTGAGCTCCTCTGGAAGGGGGTCCGTCTCCCACGGACCGACCAGGAGTCCGGAGCACTTGGCCCAGTTGATCCTGGCGGAGGACGCGGCGGAGTACACCGCCTGGCATTCTCCCATCCTCCGCAGGTCAGCCGGGTCCGTGAACATGAGGAGCTCGTCATCGGCGTGAGCTGACAGGACCACCCCTACGTCCAGGCCGCACAGAGTCAAACCTGACAACCTCCTCCGCAAGAGGCGCAGGAATGGCTCCGCGCACACAGAATACAGTTGGCCGGACAAGGGGCAGCCCTGCCGTACTCCTCTCCCAAAGTGAAGGGGCGCCGTCAGGGACCCGTTAACCTTAATTAGACACTCTGCGGCAGAGTACAGTAATCGGATCCGGGCGACAAAATGCGTCCCGAACCCGAATGCCCGCAGAGTTCCGAGTAAATACTCGTGCTCCACCCTGTCGAACGCCTTCTCCTGATTTAATGACAAGAAGGCGCTCGACAGACCAGCTCTCTGGGAATGGTGTATAAGATCCCGGACTAGATGTAAATTGTCGTGGACCGACCTGCCCGGGACTGCGTAGGACTGGTCAGGGTGGATCATGTGGTCCAGCACGGATCCAAGGTGTGAAGCCATCGCCCTGGCGAAGATTTTATAATCCGTGCTGAGGAGGGAGACCGGGCGCCAGTTCTTAAGTTGGCGGAGATCCCCCTTCTTCAGCAGCAGGGCGATAATTGCCACGAAAGGGGCATCTCTCTGGTGGCAATGCTCTCCCCTAGGACCCCCGCGTAGTCGTTCCCCAGGACGTCCCAGAGCACCCTGAAGAACTCCACGGTCAGCCCGTCCAGCCCCAGGGCCTTGCCCCATTGGAGGCCATTGAGGGCGCCAGTCAGCTCGGACATGGTGATTGAGGCCTCAAGCCTGCCGACGCCCTCCGGGCTGACCTGCGGCAGGTTCTCCCACAAAACTCTGCGGGCATCCTCGCTGGACGGATCCAGAGAGAAGAGGGCGGTGTAATAATCCCGGGCAATAGCCCGGATGCCCTCCGGAACCGAGACAGGGGAACCGACGTCGGCCAGCAGCGTAAGGAGCTGCTGACGGTTAGCCCGCCCTTTTTCCAGCGAGTAGAAGAAGGGGAGCCGCGGTCCAGGTCCACCTGGAACTGGAGCCGTGACCTCACGTACGCGCCGCGGGACCTGACGAGTTGCAGCACGCCCTTCTTCTCCCTGCACTCCAGCCGCAGGGCCGGGTCCGAGTCGGGCTGACTGAGGCGTGCCTCCAGGTCAAACACCTCCTTCTCCAACTTCTCGAGCCTGGATTTCCGCCTCTTTGTCGACCCCCTCGTATACTCCTGACAGACGGTACGGATGTGAGTCTTGCCCACATCCCACCATTGCCTCAAGGAGAGGAAGCCTCCCCGCTTCCTTCTCCAGCCGGCCCAGAATCGATGAAACGAGTCCAAGAAGCGCTCGTCCTCCAGCAGCGTGTTGTTAAAGTGCCAGTACGCAGAACTCCCCCCCGGACACCAGACGGAACAGATTCCGCCCACACCAGGTGGTGGTCCGTGCACAGCACCTGCCACATGGAGGCCGACGGGACACTGGACACGTGCGCCCTCGAAATATAAAGGCAGTCGAGTAAGACTCATCAGGTACTTCATACTCTGCCAAGCCAACCTCATTAGCCTGGCTGAAGTCATCACACTCACCTTGAATATATTCAGTGCCTCAACCTTCACTGCTCCCTTAGTTAAAGAATTCCAAAGCTCCATGACCCTCTATGGGATGAAATTCCACCTCGTTTCTGTATGAAATGGGATACCCCTATTCTGAAACTACGCCTCCTAGTTCCCTCACAAGAGGAAACATCCTCTCAGCATTTACCCCCCTGTCAACCCTGAGAATCTTATGGGCTGAATTTTACACTCCCTCCCTATGGATTCTGAGGTGGGAACATTTAATTGAATGGGTTCCCCCAGCAACCACCTGCCCAAACTCAAATGTAATTTCATGGTGGGGCAGGCAGGGCCTAGGGCCAGAAACCCAACTTTTTATCTATTAAGGCCCTTAAATGGCATTGAAAGGGAATTTTCCCACCCAACCTCAATTATTAGTTTGACGGAGTGGGTGCAGATAGTGTGGGAAACTGACAACAAACGTTTCTCCATTGCAGGCAGGAAGTGAGGAGGAATGATTTGGGGGTTCCTCAAGGCCTTCTTAGAGTTGGGGTGCCCTCCTCACCAGAACCTTGAAGCTCTGGATCTCCCATTCTCTCTGTGGCCTACCACCCCTTGCACCAATCACCCCATCTGCATCCCCCCAGGGCATACCCTAACCTCACAACCCTGGGACTTACCTTTCCAACCGAAACTTTGTTTCGAGTAGAATGCTGCAGTACTGTTTCTGGCCACTGCAGTGATTGGCCGACAGCTCTCACAGGCGTGACTTCCTTCCAAGGGCAGACTGAAGTCCCACCCACTGTCAGTCAATGCTCAAGTGAGGGATAAATGGCAGAGGGATTTTGAGAGTCAACGGAAGCACATTTCACGCCGACTCTCGGGATGGCAAATGCTGATCGCTTACCATCCTTTAAATTCTACTCTGTGTGCACTTTCCAAAATTCCAATCAGTGTCGGCTCAACCTGCACAATCTTTCCTCTTGAGACAAACCCCATATAGAAACATAAAACTTCACCACAGTAATAAGCCTAGTCAATCTTCCTTGGACTGTCTCCAATACAGGTTTATCTGTCCTTTAATAAGGAGACCAAAACTATGCACAGTACTCCAGGTGTGGTCTCATCAATGCCTACACAGTTGTGGAAATACTTCCCTAATTTTATACTCCACCCCTTGCAATAAAAGCCAACATTCAATTTGCTTTCCCAATTACTTGCTGTACTTGCATGCTAATCTTTTGTGATTCATGTTGGATACCATTGGATAGCACGAAGTTCTGGAAATCACCACTAGTGAAGACCGTGCTATTATTGGAAACCAGGACTTCTGATATTCCATGTGTGCTGAGATTTCTCAGTTGTAGCCTGAATAGTTGTGGAGCTCGTGCGATGCACCTCCAACCACTTGGAGTATGCATCCACCATGTTTATTAACATAGAACCCATAAAGGACCCTTGCAAAATCCACATGTGCAGGCCTGCTAGGCCACTTCCATGGGTGCAGGGAGACTGAAGGTGGGGGGTTTTTGATTTTCCTGGCACAGATCACATCGCTTTACCAAGTCTTTGATGTCAGAGTAAAGACCAGGCAACCAGATGCAACTCCTAGCCAGCATCTTCATTTTTGATACTCCAGGGTGGACATTATTTAATTCCATTAATATTGGACATCATCCTGGCGGTGGAACAATTACTCAGGACGGCCAAAGCATGATCCCGTCCTCAATACTAAGTTCAGATTTCTTAATGAGGTAGGATTTCATTTCTTTGCAGGATTGTCCTTGGAATCCACCTGTAGGATCATGTGCTTAATATTGAATAAGGTTGAGTTTTTTTGGGTCCAGGCTTTAATCTGCCTTGCTAACACTGGCAAGGTCTCCAAAAAGTTCAGGGTAATCATGACCTCTCCTAGTGTTGATAAAGGATCCAAGCTTGTGGGCAATGGGAGGCAGATCAGTCCGTCCGCATTAGCTGTCTGGGTCCCGGGGCAGAGTTCCAGAATATATTTATAGGCCACCAATAACAAATTGAATGACAGTAACTGACATTTAACTTTAAAAAAAGCCTCTGCATGTGGAGTTTCCCATGTCCATCTGTGATGTTTTCATAGTTGGGCATGCAAGGGGGCCAGAATGCAAGACAAATTTGGGATAAATTTTCTGTAATAACTGACTAACCCCAGGAAGGATTTTAACTCTGTAGTGTTCCTTGGGATTGTTGTCTCCTTGACGTCCTTTACCTTATCCTCCACTGGATCCCTTGCCATCTACTCGGTAGCCTAAATAGGTTACTTCAGCTGTCTAGAAAATGTATTTCTCCCTCTTCAAGTCAAATCGTGCCCTGGAAAATTGCTGTAAGACTTCTAGGTTGGCCATGTGTTCCTGCTCTGAAACCCCCATGACCAAGACGTCATCGAAGTACACTGCTACCTTGGGTAGCCCTTGAAGGATGTTCTCCATAACTCTTTGGAAGATGGCACATGCTGATGAGACCCCAGAGGGCAATCGTGTATACTCAGAGTCCTTTATGTGTTGATTGTCACATATTTCCAGGATGACTCATCCAATTCAAGCTGCAGATAGGTGTGGCTCAGGTCCAACTTGGAAAACATCTTTCCACCTTTTAACAACCCGGGGCATAGGGAGTTTGGAGACCTGATTGACCCTCAGTTTATAATCCCCGCAAAGACAAATTGATTTGTTGGGCTTAAGAACAGGGACTACAAGTGCAGCCCATTCTGCAAATTGCACAGGCCTTATTATACCTAAGCTTTCAAGAAGGCCTAGTTCTGTTTCCACCTTCTCCAGTATGTCTCTGAAATACTAGGTGTAGCCTTGGGGTCAATGCAGATCTAGGCCTTGGCTCTATCTATTTTCCTCAGGCCCTCCTGAAAAGTTCCAGGGTATTTACTAATAACTTTGTACAGTCCCCCACATCTAGCCTGAAAATCTCCAACCACTTCAGCTGGATCGGCTAGAGCCAATCTCTCCCCATAAGGCTTGGTTCGTGCCCCCATACAACAATGAATGGGAGACAAACTGATTGCTGCCTGTAAGCCACCAGGGCCACTGTTTTGTCTTTTATTTGTAAAGTTTGGAGATGTCTATAGGTCAGTTCTCTGATAACGGAGACTGTGTTTCCCATGTCCAGCTCCTTCTTCTTGGCATGGTCATTTACTGGTAATTCCACCATTATTGGGACAACTTTCATTGTTACAGTTGTACTGTCCCTATCTCTGGGAGAGGAGATACCAGCATGGCATGCTCAGGTATCAGCCTCAGTTTTCCTCTGAGGCAGCAAGGAAACATCACTTGTGGCTGTGTGATGTATGGGGTCTTTAATTATACTGGCTGCTTTGTGTCCTTTGACTGGGCTTGCAATGATCTGTCAACTGGCAGCTACACCTTTCTGGAGTATGTTCTTTAACACTGGGGTCAGTTAGCTCAGTTGGCTGGATGAATGGTTTATGATGCAGAGCGATGCCAACAGCACGGGTTCAATTTCCGTACCAGCTGGGGTTATTCATGAAGACCCCGCCTTTTCAAACTTGCACCTCACCTGAGGTGTGGTGATCCTCAGGTTAAATCAGCTCTCCCCTTCAAAGTGGGGAGCAGCTAATGGTCATCTGGGACCAGGGTGACTTTTACTTTTACTTTCTTTAAACTCTTAGAGTCGGCACTGCCATTCCTTGACTACCTGGAGGTGACATGAAAGTTCCTATAACGAATTGAATCATTTAATACCTTATTGACACAAGCACTGTCCATTGAGGACTGGTTGCATGAGGTCTCTCCTCCAGTTGGAAGATATTGCTACCTGATGCCTCTTGTAGTTCCTGAGCCCCTTTTGCTGTGTTCCCAAGTGACAAGACTATCTCAACAGCTTTTTCAAAGTCCAAATTGGGTTCTGTCCACAGCTTCTTTTGGATGGTTAGGTCATTTATGCCACATACCAATCTGTCCCACAACTTTTTATTGAGAGGCAATCGAAATTCGCAGTGTTCAGTTAGTTTCCACTACCTAGCCAAGAACTCGGTGACAGGTTCCCCAGTGGTTCTCCCAGTCACGTTGAAGCAATGTCATTGGAGAATTACCAGGGGCTTTGGGTTGTAGTGATTTTTTTTACCAGGTCAAACAATTCATTGAAAATGTTTAAGTCAGAGCTTCTGGATAGGTCAGATTTCTTATCGCACTGAGAGTCCGGGCCCCGCATGCTGTTAAAAATATCACTTTGTGCTTTTCATCTCATTCAATGTTATTAGCAGGGAAGAAGTAACACCTGCTCAGTGTATTGGGCCCAGTCTTCCCAACTGGTGCCATGAGGCTCGAGTTTCTCGAAAAGAGGCATAATGGCTTTTTCTTACTGAAGAAATTCTTGACATTCAGAGATTGCCTATAGGGAAAATGGAAGAAAATTGCTTCTCCTCGTTGCCAATGTAGTAATTCAGCAACACACCAGTTTCTTGTCACCAACACCTTTTATTGTGCACCAAAGGGAAAAGCTGCTCCTGCGGCCTATAGTCAGGTAGTCTTCACTTTGGTACTGTTTAAGAGTAAAATTACAGGCTCAAAACCTCCGCTGACTGTTTCCCATTGGATGAGCCTCTGCTCACTCAATAAAGCAGCTCGTACTCCACAAAACCCACGGGGAGATCTATTGATGATCCCCTGTGGCCTTTGTGGTTATCATAACAAGAAACTTAACTGTACCAGGCATATAAATACTGTGGCTACAAGAGCAGGTCAGAGACTGGGAATCCTGTGGCAAGTAACTCACCTTCTAACTCTCTGACGTCTGTCACAGTTTACAAAGCACTGGTCAGGAGTGTGATGGAATACTCTCCACTCTCCTGGATGGGTGCAGCTCTAACAACACTCAAGGTGCTTGACACCATCCAGGACAAAGCAACCCACTTGATTGCATCCCATCTATGAACATTCAATCCCTCCACTACTGATGAACAGTGGCAGCAGTGTATACCATCTACCAGATGCTCTTCAGCAACTCACCAAGGTTCCTTAAACAGTACCTTAATCCATGATCACCACTATCTAGAAGGCATGGGCAGCAGGAAAATGGGAACACCATCACCTGGAAGTTCCCTCCAAGTCACTCACCATCCTGACTTGGAAATATATCACTGTTCCAGGGTCAAAGTCCTGGAACTCCATCCCAAACAGCACTGTGGGTGTACCTACACCACATGGATTGTAGTGGTTCAAGAAGGCAGCTCACATCACCTTCTCAAGGTCAATTAGGGATGGGCAATAAATGTTGGTTTAGCCAGTGAAGTCCTTAAACAAATAAAAAATAATATTTGTACCATCAACAAATTTGGCCACAATACAGTCAATCCCTTCATCTCAGTCATTAATATGGATTATATGTATTTGATGCCCCAGCACTGATCCCTGTGGCACCCCACTAGTTACAGTTTGCCAACCTGAAATTGGCCCACTTGTCCCAAAACTCTACTCCTTGTTGGTTCGCCAATCATCTTTCCACGCTAATATATTACTCCCATGAGCTCTTATTTTGAAATATAACCTCTTATGTGGCACCTTATTGAATGCCTTTTGGAAATACAAATACACTACATCTACTGGTTCCCCTTTATCCACCCTGCTTGCTACATTCTCAAAGAACTGTAATAAACTTGTCAAACACAATTTCCCTTTACAAAACCATGTTGCCTCTGCTTGATTGTATTGTGATTTTCTAAGTGTTGTGCTGTTACCCCCTTAATAATGTATTCCAGCATTTTCCCAATGACAGATGTTAGACCAAGTGGCCTAAGTTTAATTTCTTTCTTCCTGGCTTTTGGCCTCTCTCCTTTCTCAAATAAAGGTTTTATACTTGCAGTTTTTCCAATCCACTGCCATCTTTCAGGAATTTTGGAAGAATTCAACCAAAACAGCACCATCTCTGCAGCAACTTCTCTTAAGACCCAAGGATGCAGGCCATCAGGTCCAAGAAACATGTCACCTTTTAATCCCATTAGTTTTCCTGGCATTTTTTTCTCTAGTGATAATGATTGTTTTAAGTTCCTCCCTCCCCTTTACCCCGATTTTCTACTAATATTGGTATGGTTTTAGTTTCTTCTATCATGAAGGCAAATACCAAAGATTTGAGTCACTGCCATTTTCTTGTTTCTCATTCTAATTTCCCAATCTCATTCTCCATGGGACCAGAGCTGGCTTTTGCTCCTCTCTTCCTTTTTATATACTTGATGGGCCGAGTAGCCTAATTCTGCACCTATGTCTTGTGGTCTTATATATTTGTAGAAGCTCTTACTGTCTGGTATTATATTTCTTGCAGCTTCAAGATTGATCAATACCAATGGATTTGATTTGATTTGATATGATTTGGAGAGGCCTGGATTTCTTATTTAGGTGGTGCTGAGTAAAAGGGTTTGCTGCATCTCCTTTCTAATCTCCAGTTTTCTGATTTGTTTTCAGCGACTGTCTCGATGCTGGTGACTGTCACTCAAGTCAATGAGTTTCCCCCTGTCTTTCACGGCATCAAAACATTCTCAGTTCCAGAAAACAGTCCAGCAAACACATGGGTGGGCACAGTGAATGCTACAGATGCTGACTGGGTCTATAACAATGTGCGTTTCTCCATTGTTGGACATGATCCACCAACCTTCTACATTCACCCATATACTGGTTAGTGTTCCTGATGTTGATGGAATGACTGGGTTGGTGACTGGAACTGACTGTGGCAGGGGGCAGTAGATTAAAAGAAGGGGATAGGATGCTGGTGGCGTATTAAATGATCACACTGCCACATGATCACACAATACAACTAAAATCAATGTAAAATGAAAGGAATTGCATTGATTTAACATCTCTCATGACTTTGCATGATGCCAAAGTGCTTTACAGTAAATGAGGGACTTTTGAATCATTTTGAGGTTCTGTGAGCAGTGATGCCCGTCACTTGCAGATCGGAAAATCTTGGCCGGAATTACTGTTGCAATGTGGGAAATGTGGCAAGTGATTTTCACACAGCAAGATCCCACAAACAATGTAATAAATGATCAGATAATCTATTTCAGTGAGATTGCTTGAGGGATAAATGTTGACCAGGACACCAGTTTCCTTCTTCCTCTTTGAAAGAGTTCAATTGATCTTTTATATTTAATTGAGAGGGTAGAAAAAGCTTTGGTTTAACATTTGATCCAAAACATACATTGAAGTGTCATACCCCTACACCATACCCCTGTGTCATAACCCTACACCACACCCCTGAGCCATACCCCCACACCACACCCCTATGTCATACCCCTATGATGTGGAGATGCTGGCGTTGGACTGGGGTAAGCATAGTAACAGTTACTGTCATACCCCTATATCATTCCCCTGTACTATACCCCTATACCACACCCCTGTGTCATACCCTGACACCACACCCCTGTATCATACCCTATACAACACATCTGTGTCATATTCCTATATCATACCCCTGTGGCATACCCCTACACCATACCCCTGTGGCATACCCCTACACCATATCCCTATGGCATACCCCTACACCATATCCCTGTGTCATATCCCTATGCCAAACACCTCTGTCATCCCCCTATACCACACCATGTGTCATACCCCTATACCATACCTCTGTGTCATACCCCTATACCATACCCCTGTGTCATACCCCTATAACACCCCTATACCACACCCCTGTGGCATACCCTGACACAGTAAGAAGTCTCTCAACACCAGGTTAAAGTCCAACAGGTTTATTTGGTAGCAAAAGCCACTAGCTTTCGGAGCGCTGCCCCTTCATCATGTGAGTGGGAGTTCTATTCACAAATAGGGCATATAAAGACACAAACTCAATTTACAAAATAATGGTTGGAATGCAAGTCTTTACAGGTAATCAAGTCTTAAAGGTACAGACAATGTGAGTGGAGAGAGCGTTAAGCACAGGTTAAAGAGATGTGTATTGTCTCCAGACAGGACAGTTAGTGAGATTTTGCAAATCCAGGCAAGTTGTGGGGGTTACAGATAGTGTGACATGAACTCAAGATCCCGGTTGAGGCCGTCCTCATGTGTGCGGAACTCGGCTATCAATCCCTGCTCAGCAACTCTGCGCTGTCGTGTGTCGTGAAGGCCGCCTTGGAGAACGCTTACCCGAAGATCAGAGGCCGAATGCCCATGACCACTGAAGTGTTCCCCAACAGGAAGAGAACACTCTTGCCTGGTGATTGTCAAGCGGTGTTCATTCATCCGTTGTCATAGCGTCTGCATGGTCTGCCCAATGTACCATGCCTCGGGACATCCTTTCCTGCAGCGTATCAGGAAGACAACGTTGGCCGAGTTGCAAGAGTATGTACCGTGTACCTGGTGGATGGTATCTTGGGTTCATGTCACACTATCTGTAACTGTCGCGCTGTCGTGTGTCGTGAAGGCCACCTTGGAGAATGCTTACCCGAAGATCAGAGTCTGAATGCCTGTGACCGCTGAAGTGCTCCCCCACAGGAAGAGAACAGTCTTGCCTGGTGATTGTCGAGCGGTGTTCATTCATCCGTTGTCGCAGTGTCTGCATGGTTTCCCCAATGTACCATGCCTCGGGACATCCTTTCCTGCAGCGTATCAGGTAGACAACCTGATACGCTGATGAGCGCTAGGGGTGTCATTGTGCAGGCGCCCTGATCTCCCAGTGTACTGGGAGATCTCCTGCTATCCCCCAGCTCACTTGCCCCATGGACGTCAGCACTACCCCACATGCCAATCACCCCCTGTGCCGGAACCCTATCCCCCCACCCATCCCAAAGATAACCACTCACCTGAAGAAGGAGCTTAAGGCTCCGAAAGCTTGTGTGGCTTTTGCTACCAAATAAACCTGTTGGACTTTAACCTGGTGTTGTTAAACTGAACATAGAACATAGAACAGTACAGCACAGAACAGGCTCTTCGGCCCACGTTGTTGTGCCGAGCTTTGTCTGAAACCCAGATCAAGCTATTTCCTCCCTATCATCCCGAAGTACTCCATGTGCCTATCCAATAGCTTCTTAAATGTTCCTAAAGTTTCTGACTCCACTATCACTGCAGGCAGTCCATTCCACATCCCAACCACTCTCTGAGTAAAGAACCTACCTCGGACATCCTTCCTGTATCTCCCACCATGAACCCTATAGTTATGCCCCCTAGTTACCGCTCCATTCACCCGAGGAAATAGTCTTTGAATGTTCACTCTATCTATCCCCCTCATCATCTTATAAACCTCTATCAAGTCTCCTCTCAACCTCCTCCGCTCCAAAGAGAAAAGCCCAAGTTCCCTCAACCTTTCCTCATAAGACCTACCCTCCAAACCAGGCAGCATCCTGGTAAATCTCCTTTGCACTCTTTCCAGTGTCTCCACATCCTTCTTATAGTGAGGTGACCAGAACTGCACACAATATTCCAAATTTGGTCTCACAAAGGTCCTGTACAGTTGCAGCATAACCCCACGGCTCTTAAACTCAAGCCCCCTGTTAATGAACGCCAACACACTATAGGCCTTCTTCACGGCTCTATCCACTTGAGTGGCAACCTTCAGAGATCTATGGATATGAACCCCAAGATCTCTCTGTTCCTCCACATTCTTCAGAACCCTACCTTTGACCCTGTAATCCACATGTAAATTTGTCCTACCAAAATGAATCACCTCGCATTTGTCAGGGTTAAACTCCATTTGCCATTTTTCAGCCCAGCTCTGCATCCTATCTATATCTCTTTGCAGCCTACAACAGCCCTCCACCTCATCCACCACTCCACCAATCTTGATGTCATCAGCAAATTTACTGATCCACCCTTCAGCCCCCTCCTCCAAGTCATTTATAAAAATGACAAATAGCAGAGGACCCAGCACTCATCCCTGTGGCACTCCGCTGGTAACCGGTTTCCAGTCCGAAAATTTTCCATCCACCACCACCCTCTGTTTTCTGTTAGATAGCCAGTTACCTATCCAATCGGCCAAACTTCCCTCTATCCCACACATCCTTACTTTCTTTATAAGCCGACCATGGGGGACTTTATCAAACGCCTTACTAAAATCCATGTATATGACATCAACTGCACTACCTTCATCTACATACTTAGTTACCTCCTCAAAAAATTCTATCAAATTTGTGAGGCAAGACTTGCCCTTCACAAATCCGTGCTGACTATCCCGGATTAAGCTGCATCTTTCTAAATGGTCGTAAATCCTATCCCTGAGGACTTCTTACTGTGCATACCCCTACACCATACCCCTGCGTCATATCCTACACCATAGCCCTGTGTCACGAAAGGGGTCACGAAATGTTCTTGGCAGACAGGATTAAGGAGAATCCCAAGGCATTTTATTCATACGTTAGGAACAAAAGGGTTGTAAGGGAAAAAATCGGACCTCTCAGGGACAAAAGTGGGGACTTATGCTTGGAGCCCAAAGAGGTAGGGGAGATCCTAAATGAATACTTTGCGTCGGTATTCACTAAGGAGAGGGATGTGTTGACTGGGAGTGTCTCGGAGGGGAGTGTTGAACCGTTGGAGAAAATCTCCATTACAAAGGAGGAAGTGTTAGGTTTGTTAGAGAATATAAAGACTGACAAATCCCCAGGGCCTGATGGAATCTATCCAAGGCTGCTCAGGGAGACGAGAGGTGAAATAGTTGGGCCTCTGACGCAAATCTTTGTCTCGTCACTGGACACAGGTGAGGTCCCAGAGGATTGGAGGATAGCCAATGTGGTCCCGTTATTTAAGAAGGGTAGGAAGGATAACCCGGGTAATTATAGGCCGGTGAGCTTGACGTCCGTGGTGGGGAAGTTGTTGGAGAAGATTCTTAAAGATAGGATGTATGCGCATTTAGAAAGGAATAAACTCATTAACGATAGTCAACATGGTTTTGTGAGAGGGAGGTCATGCCTCACGAACCTGGTGGTGTTTTTTGAAGAAGTGACCAAAATGGTTGACGAAGGAAGGGCCGTGGATGTTGTCTATATGGACTTTAGTAAAGCGTTTGACAAAGTCCCTCATGGTAGGCTAGTGAAAAAGGTTGGATCCCATGGGATAAAGGGGGAGGTGGCTAGATGGGTGGAGAACTGGCTTGGTCATAGAAGACAGAGGGTGGTAGTGGAAGGGTCTTTTTCCGGCTGGAGGCCTGTGACTAGTGGTGTACCGCAGGGCTCTGTATTGGGACCTCTGCTGTTTGTGATTTATATAAATGATCTGGAAGAAGGAGTAACTGGGGTGATCAGTAAGTTTGCGGACGACACAAAACTGGCAGGACTTGCAGATAGTGAGGAACATTGTCAGAGGCTACAGAAGGATATGAATCATAGAATCATAGAAACGAATCATAGAAACCCTACAGCACAGAAAGAGGCCATTCGGCCCATCGAGTCTGCACCGACCACAATCCCACCCAGGCCCTACCCCCTAATCCCTCTAACCTACGCATCTCAGGACACTAAGGGACAATTTTTTAGCATGGCCAATCAACCTAACCCGCACATCTTTGGACTGTGGGAGGAAACCGGAGCACCCGGAGGAAACCCACACAGACACGAGGAGAATGTGCAAACTCCACACAGACAGTGACCCAAGCTGGGAATCGAACCCAGGTCCCTGGAGCTGTGAAGCAGCAGTGCTAACCACTATGCTACCGTGCCGCCCCTAGGATATAGATAGGCTGGAAATTTGGGCAAGGAAATGGCAGATGGAGTTCAATCCTGATAAATGCGAAGTGATGCATTTTGGTGGGAATAATGTAGGGAGGAGCTACACGATAAATGGAAGAACCATAAAGGGTGTAGAGACGCAGAGGGACCTGGGTGTGCAAGTCCACAGATCTTTGAAGGTGACGTCACAGGTGGAGAAGGTGGTGAAGAAGGCATATGGCATGCTTGCCTTTATAGGACGGGGCATAGAGTATAAAAGTTGGGGTCTGATGTTGCAGATGTATAGAACGTTGGTTCGGCCGCATTTGGAATACTGCGTCCAGTTCTGGTCGCCACACTACCAGAAGGACGTGGAGGCTTTGGAGAGAGTACAGAGGAGGTTTACCAGGATGTTACCTGGTATGGAGGGGCTTGGTTATGAGGAGAGATTGGGGAAACTGGGGTTGTTCTCCTTGGAAAGACGGAGGATGAGGGGAGACTTAATAGAGGTGTATAAAATTATGAAAGGCATAGATAGGGTGAACGGTGGGAAGCTTTTCCCCGGGTCGGTGGTGACGTTCACGAGGGGTCATAGGTTCAAGGTGAAGGGGGGGAGGTTTAACACAGATATCAGAAGGACATATTTCACACAGAGGGTCGTGGGGGCCTGGAATGTGTTGCCGGGCAAGGTGGTGGAGGCGGACACACTGGGAACGTTTAAGACTTATCTAGACAGCTATATGAACGGAGTGGGAATGGAGGGATACAAAAGAGTGATCTAGTTTGGACCAGGGAGCGGCGCGGGCTAATTGTTCCTGGTTTCTCGTTTCAAGGCTTCATTCTATGATCATCTTGCTGGTGCCAGTACAGAGTGAGACTGCGGATAGTTGGGAACCTGTCTCGGGGGCAGGGGATTCATATGGTGTTCGTGGAAGTGGAAATGACTAGGGTTGGGAAGCATTTTCCGATCGGGGCCATTGTGATCTCCTGGACTCGTTTCGATCGCCTCAGGGGGTCGGAGAGGAATTTCCCAGATTTTTTTTTCCCCATATTGGCCCTGGGGTTTTTCACTCTGGGTTTTCGCCTCTCCCTGGAGATCACATGGTCTGGAATGGGGGGGTGGGGGTAAGTTAATAGGTTGTAATGAACAAAGCATCGTAGCTGTGAGGGACAGCTCGGTGGATAGGATATTGGTATGTAGATAGGCTGGAAAATTGGGTGGGGATCCTGGATTCAGGATTCAATCCTGGACCGGGGAGCGGCGCGGGCTTGGAGGGCCGAAGGGCCTGTTCCTGTGCTGTATTGTTCTTTGTTCTTTTGTTCTTTGTCATACCCCTACAGTAAGAAGTCTCACAACACCAGGTTAAAAAAAAATAAACCTGGTGGACTTTAACCTGGTGTTGTGAGACTTCTTACTGTGCTTACCCCAGTCCAACGCCGGGCATCTCCACATCATACCCTACACCATACCCCTGCGTCATACCCTACACCATACCCCTGCATCATATCCTACACCATAGCCTTGTGTCATACCCCTACACCATACCCCTGCGTCATACCCTACACCATAGCCTTGTGTCATACCCCTACACCATACCCCTGCGTCATACCCTGACACCACAGCCATGTGTCATATCCCGACACCACACCCCTGTACCATACCCCCCTGGTATGCCATATCCCTACATTATATAAGCCTGCCTCAATCTGATTGCAAAGCTTAAAATGTTAAAAGGGTTTAAATGGCTTGATATAGAGAAACTATTCACCAGGTGGGAGAATTCACAACAAGAGGACATACCTTAAAATTGTGAGACACGCAGGAGTGAATTCGGAAGCACGTTTTTGCATTAAGCCCCATCCTCAAAAACTCTGGGTGTTGGTGGTCAATTGAAATATTCAATACTAAAATCAACTGATTTTTGTTGAGTAAGAATATCAAGGGATATGGAGCTGAGGTGGGTTAATGGAG
This sequence comes from Mustelus asterias, assembly GCF_964213995.1. Classification (NCBI taxonomy): domain Eukaryota; kingdom Metazoa; phylum Chordata; class Chondrichthyes; order Carcharhiniformes; family Triakidae; genus Mustelus; species Mustelus asterias. The sequence continues at coordinate 93,141,949 of NC_135803.1, read as the reverse complement.
TTGAGGTGCAGCCTGGCCATGTTCTTGTTGAATGATGGAGCTGGTTTGAGGAACTGTATGGCTGGCTCCTGTTCCTGTGTTCCAAAAGAACATAAAAAGAACATAAAAAAGAAAGGCCCCTCCAACCATTCTACATGACCACGTCCTGCCCGACGTTTGGCAATGCAAGGTGGTAAGAGCGGGCGGGAGGTGAAAAATGAGAAACGCGCCATGCTTAGCATGTCATTAACAAGTCCCGGACGCTATCGTCCAGGCTCACTTACCTTAACCACCTTGCGGGTCGAGGTTTTCCCTGGTGAGAATCATGGATGGTCTCCACCAGCGGAGACCAGACATGACGGTCTCACCAGAGGGATCGGAGGCCATTGAAGCCTCTAGGGTGGTTGAGGGCAGGGCCTGGCAGTGCCCATGGGGTAGTGCCAGCCTGGCACTACCTACTGGGCACCCTGGTACTGCCCACCGGGCACCATTGCTCTTCCAGGGTAGTGCCAAGGGGGTGGGGCCTGAGTGAGGGTGGAGCCTGTGGAGTGGAGCTATGATGGGGGGGAGGAAATGGGAACTCCACGGGGGGGGGAGGAAAGGGGAGAACTCTGCCAGGGGAGTATGATCGGGGTGGGAGGGAGGTAACTCTGCCAGGTGGGAGGGAAGGGAGGATCTCTGCCAGGGACGGGATTGGGGTGGGAGGGAGGGAACTCTGCGAATGGGTTGATCGGTGGGGGCGTGGGGGTGGCAGTTGGCGATATCTGTGGGATGGGTGGGGGGGTAGGAGACCGGCACAGGGGGTGATTGGCATGTGGGGTAGTGCCAACGTCCATGGGGCAAGTGAGCTGGGGGATAGCAGGAGATCTGCCAGTACACTGGGAGATCAGGGCGCCTGCACAATGACACCCCTAGAGCTCATCAGTTGGCTTTCCCAGCGAGCTCAGGCTCCACCTAACACCTCCCCCCCCCTTCCTCTCTCCACACTCCCCACCCCAACCACTTCCACCAGCTGCCGAGAATTGCTTCCTCGCACTCTCTTTGCACTAAGTGCCATAAGATTGCATTTTCAAACTCTTCCAAAAACAGGTCTGAAACTCTCCATTTTCTCGCTTGTCCGGCACTTAGAATGCTTTTTGTTAATTGCGCCCTTAATATCTTATCATCTCCACAATTTCAAATTTCAATTGTCTCCTGTTTCAGTTTCTGACCATTATTTTCCTAGGTCAAATCAACACTTTGGTTCCACTTGATTTTGAAAAGATTGACACCTACACACTAACAATCCAGGCTGTGGACATGAATTACAATGTGCTATTTGATAGCAGCCAGCAAAGAACCAGCTATGCCCAGTACACCATCAATGTTGAGGTATGAGAGAATGCATTGGGTATGTGTTAGCAGAATGATATTCTGTGCTGTTACAGAAAGCGTGTCAATCCTTGAGAGAAATCGAGAGTCAGGGTGTGACACACAGCAAGTGGAAACTGGCGCGGTGACAGATGAAATAAACTGAGTACCTTACCCACTGGAACGTTACCAGGAATGCACGCATCTTTCCAGATTTTGTTTTCCAGTTTGGGCCCAGAAAGGGAGGAGGGAAAATAAAATGATTCCCTGCTGCAAACTTGCCCATCCCCCCCATTCTGGGATGCAAGAACGCGATCAGTCAGTCAATTCCACCATCCACCAGCTTTTACTGCCCATCCATTCCAGATGGAACGTTGATTGATAAGATTTAAATGAGTCCAGGATAATGGAGATTTCCTGGATCTGTAGATGAGATTGAGTTCCCAGAGACAGGGCTTGTATTCCACTGAGTAAGAAAAGTAAATTTATCTAGTTGAAAGATTCACGATTTTTAAAGGATTTTGTGTGGCCAATAGAGAGAAAAAAACCACTCTCCTTTGTCAAGACCAAATGAAATTGGGAATCTTATCAAACAAAGTGTGGTGAAACGCAGGTACTCTCTTCCCCAAATGGATCCAGGAGGGAATATCGAATTTTCAAGATTACATTGATGGATTTTTGTTAGGTAAGGGTGTCAAGAGATACAGGTCAGAGGTGGGTAAATGCAGTCGACTATAGATCAATTGTGATCTAATTGAATGGTGGAATAAACTTGAGGGCCTGAATATTCTACATACAAATTATTTCTGGTTAATTCAGAGGGACACAGAATAGAGTTCCACACGGGGACTTAAACCTATGAATGTCTGTTGCTAAAGACATGGATCTTAGTGGCTGAGTTGCCACTCCCAGATCTAAACATAAGGTTCAGCTCTTTACCCTTGACAGCCTTGCCCAATGTAGGGGTGCAGTTCCACAAATATTAGTTGTTTCTCGCAACTTGTTTCTTGGGAAGTTGCTCATATGTGGATCCTAGTTCTCCAGCAAGGAGTTACTGGATGAAGAGGCAGGGGGCGATTCTCCCACTTGCCGCACTAATTTTCTAATGCAGCAGGGTGGGAGAATCTCGCAGCAGAGCATGTGTGCGATTCACACATGCATTTATGCCGTGAGTGCACCTCCTAGCGCCGGATTTCTGGCACTGTCAGATCTGTGCTGGAAACCAGCTGGACGACCAGGTAAGTAATTTTAATATATTTTAAATCTGTTTTTAATGCCCAGGACTGAATTCTCCAGGCCTGCTGGCCTCTCCCATCCCACCAGAATATTTCACTCTAGTGGGATTTACAGTAGGTCCCCATTTTCGGCAAACTATCGGGGGCAATCGGGGCCCCTTAGGGGGGTCGGGCGGCAGGGAGTGGTGCCCCCTGGGCATAGGCAGTGACCTGGCAGTGCCAACCTGTGCCCCCTGGGATTACCCAAGGGACAAAGTGCCAGTGCCAAGAGGGCACCTTGGCACTGATCATCAGGCATGGGGCAATGCCAAGGGGGTGGGGTCTATGGAGGGGTGAGGCCTACAGGGGCAGAGCCTAGGGGGTGATTGGTGGGGGGTCCCGCTGCCACTCTGCCATTGGGAACATTGGGGGGAAGGAGGAAGGCCAGCAATCAGGGCAGGCTGGGGAGGGGGTCAGCCGGGGGGGCGGGGGGGGGCCAGGGGGGGAGGTCTGCCAGGGGAGGGTTGGGGGTTCGTGTTCGCACAATGAGGGTGGGGGGGTGGGGGGGGGGGGGGGGTGGAGAAGTTGCTCATATGTGGATCCGCATGCGCAGAGGCCTGCTGGTTTCAGCTTCCTGGGCGAGAATAGGCCCTGCTCCCTGAAATCTAATGATATTCACATTTCTACGCCCCTTTATTCCCTGGAGCGTAGAAGAATGAGGGGGGATTTGATAGAGGTGTATAAGATTTTGATGGGTATAGATAGAGTGAATGTAAGCAGGCTTTTTCCACTGAGGCTAGGGGAGAAAAAAACCAGAGGGCATGGGTTAAGGGTGAAAGGAGAAAAGTTTAAAGGGAATATTAGGGGGGGCTTCTTCACGCAGAGTGGTGGGAGTGTGGAATGAGCTGCCGGATAAAGTGGTAAATGCGGGGTCACTTTTAACATTTAAGAAAAACTTGGACGGGTTCATGGATGAGAGGGGTGTGGAGGGATATGGTCCAAGTGCAGGTCAGTGGGACTAGGCATAAAATGGTTCGGCACAGACAAGAAGGGCCAAAAGGCCTGTTTCTGAGCTGTAATTTTCTATGGTTCTATGGTGGCCTCTGCATTGCACAGAGTGTGGAAGATTCTAGTCTGAACTCCCACTGAAAAAACTACTCCAGTTTTCCTGCAAATTCAACACTTTGAATTTTTTTGGAAGAATTCCGCCTGTGGTGTCAGGATAATAGCTTCCCGAGCAGGACACAGGTGGTTTCAAAGACAGTTTGGTTAGAGCCAAACAGATGACCCGCCCCTTCAGACATTTGCACCTGAACATTTCCCAGGAAGGTGCTCACTACCTTCATATACTATTGCAATATAGGAAGAGTTAACCACATGACATGGATTCTAAAAGTGGTATCTATAAGCACAACAGGTGGATCCATGCTTGACTTTTCTTTCCCTATCCTGCGGGTGCTGCATTCACATTGAATACCCTCTCTCCACTCCCAACTCAGGCCCACATGAGACAGGAATGAAAGCTGGACCATGTGGCAATTCCACAACCCCAAGTAATTCAGTGTGGGAATGGCAGCTCTCTTCTTATTGGTGCCATCTTTACTTCCAGAATGTAAATGATGTTCCTCCTGTATGTAATCCCCCCTTCTATAAGGAAGTGATCTACTCTACACGTGCGGACAACATCTCCATCGTTACGCTTTCCTGTACTGACAAAGACTCCTCGTTTCTCAACTACAAAATTGTTGGTGGTAAGACCTGTTTATCTACATTGAGACTGTACAAATATTGGGACTTGGTGATTCTACACTGATGCAGTTGTTACTGGGCTGAAGCCATTCTACAATTTGTTTTTGACGCTGGAGGACATTGAATTTAGAATGTTGGGCAGTTGAGGTATCAGTTGGTGGCATCCTTGCCTCCAAGTCATAAGTGTAGAGTGAGTAGTCACTTGGAAGTTGGAATGACGCAGGTGCAAGAGGGGTCGCTTGTAGGGAGTGCAGGAGTTCTGGCTGAGCGCAGGCAGACACACAGCATGTGAGAACTGCTCAGTTACTGTTAATAAACATTGACTGTTGTTAGTCCTTGGTTGCCAATACAAGGAGGTTATGGGTTGAAGCCCTACTCCAAAGACTTGGATACAAAATCCAGACTGACATTCCAGGGTAGTATTGAGGGAGTGTTGAAGGCACAATCTTTCAAAGGAGATGCTAAACTGCCCATGTTCTCCCCATGTCTGCATGGGTTTCCTTTGGGTGCTCTTGTTTCCTCCCACAGTCCAAAGATGTGCAGGTTAGGTTGATTGGCCATGCTAAATTGCCCTTTAGTGTCAGGGGGATTAACAGGGTAAATACGTGGGGTTACAGGGATAGGTCCTGGGTGGGATTATTGTCGGTGTAGACTCGATGAGCCAAATGGCCTCCTCCTGCATTGTAGGGATTGTATGAGATTCTGTCAAGTGGTTGTAAAATATCCTCTGGTATTATTTGAAAGAGAGTTCCCTCAGGTTGAGGGATGAATTTCAACCCCAGTAAAGTGTGGCTTGGGTCAGTCCAGATGTTAACATTTTAAAGGCCCAACTCCCATTTGCCCACTTCAGAATTTTATAAATGGAACAATCTGCTCTTAGGAGTATGATGATACTGTGCCTTTAAGAAATGTACTTTAGTCATGTTTCTATGCAGTATGTTTTTAGCAATTCCTTCCATTTTATCGGTGCCACAGGGTCTATTACCAGTATCTTCCACTGTTACTGAAGCAGCATAATTGCTCCTAATTGCTAGAATGTTTGTTTTAATCTGGACTAGTGTTGTTCCGTTGTTCTTAGTGTTCACCTGGGGATTTGCAGAGTAGAGCTTGATTAGAATGATTGACAGGGAACAAATGATATGACTGGGTGGAGTTATGTTTACACAGAGAACTCAAGCTCAGATGCTGTTTGGAGTTGTTAGAGAGCAATGCCTTTCTTTTCCCCTGTTTGAAGTTTGGAGAGGAGTATCTATCAGAGACTAGGTTTATTTCTCTGAATTTCTGCTGTTTGAGGATATATCTTTCTCTGAGAATCCGCTGTATGAGAGTCAGAAGACAGGGATCTGTCTGGATCTCTGTCCAGAAGTGTCAAAAGGCTGGAAATCTAGCAACCAGAAAAGCATATCTGCTTTTGATGCTAACTGGTTCTGAAGAAGGGATTCATGTCAATGGGGGTACTGCTAAATTGGAACAATAGAGATGGATAACTATTAAGAATTATATTTTGTCATGCTTAAGTATTTTAATTGGAAAAGATTATGCTAATTCTTTTGGTTATGTTCTAACTGTTTTAAATAAAATTTGTTTTGATAAAAGCTTCCTAGTGGGTCAATTGACTCATACCTGGAGAAAAACACCTTATGCTCACCCTAATGTCAAAATCAAAAGTAAAAGGCTAACTTCATAATATTTTTTAAATTCATTTACGGCATGTTGGTGTCGCTGGCTGGGCCAGCATTTATTGCCCATCCCTAACTGCCCTCCATTCCAGAGGGTATTTGAGAGTCAACCAATGTTGTGGATCTGGAATCGCATGTAGGCCAGACCAGGTAAGGATGGCAGATTTTCTTCCCTAAAGGACATTAGTGAACCAGATGGGTTTTTACAACAACCAACAACGGTTTCATGGTCACAATGGTTTTTAATTCCAGATTTTTATTGAATTCAAATTTCACCATCTGCCGTGGTGGGATTTGAACCCAGGTCCCCAGATCTTGCCCAGGATCTCTGGATTATTAACCCAGTGACAATACCACTATGCTACCACCTCCCCAATATACCTTGGAGTTTCTGGTCTTGTCCCTAATAGATCATAGCTTGGCAATTCCAATATTCCAGTGAACCTGGCAGCCTCAGATTTAACCTACTTTGTAGATTTAACAGTGACTGGTCCAGACTCCAGACTCTGGAAACTCAGCAGCATAAGCAAGGCAAAAATAACTTGGAAAGATAATAAATGCATCTATAGCACTGAGTGTTTCCCCCTCCAGCCTTTTCCCAAGCTCCCACTCCATCTGACATCCCCCACCCCCATACAAAGATCCTGTGGTTGGTGATTGGGCTCCCCGCACCTCCACGAGTCCCCCAACGCCCCAAGATCAGACCCTTCCCCATCTTGGGGTCTGACATCACATCCATGCTGCTCCTGCAGCCAGCTCTGGAGTTCTCCCAATTGACCTTTGGGTAGAAAAGCTGATGAGGAGAAAATACACACCCAGGATTTAGACCTCTGGGGCGTGCAGAGAACTTGGAACTCCCCCGCCCCGCCAATCTGCCTTTGCAGATTATCTGGTCATTTTTGCTGTTTGTGGAACTTTGAAATTGGCTGTCATGTTTAGCTACATTATAATAGAGTACATTTTGAAAGGTCTATACTGCATTGACTGTGGCACATCTTGAGGTCATGAAAGGAGCTTTAAAATTAGTCCATTAGGGAAGTGGTGTTCAGTTTCATTGGGTTACTGGAGAAACTTCAGTTCACAACCCCCACCTCCCCCCAGTGCCTCAGGGAAGTTGGTGCAGGTTGGCAGTGCCAGAGTCAAACCTGTGGCCTGGGGCTTCCTTTACCTCCCCATGGGCTGGGTACAAGTAGGAGCAGGTGGCTCTCACTGCCAGTGTTGCTGTGCCTCTACCACCCTCGACCCCTGGCACTGTCAACAGAGGCTCGAATTCACTGCTGCCCAGAGGTGACCTTTGACTTTTCATTGTGCATTAGCCTTACCCCATCTATAGCTTGTGACATTTTCAGGCATTAAAATCGAATTAATTAATTAAAATTAAATTTGCCCCGCCAGGAAATATAAACAACCGTTTCATTTCCCAGAGGAATTCGCTGTTCTCGAGAAACACCTTTTCATATAATCCGGATGGGATCTCTGACCCAACGACCTTTGAACTCCTAATTGAGGTCATTGACGATAATGGCATTTCTTCAAAAGTTCAGCTGACAATCACAGTGATTGTCATTGTCCATGTTATTCCTTGGACAACCACAGCACCGACTACCACCACACCATCAACCGTGAGTATGGAAGACTGCAGCTACCATCCTTTAGATAGATTTGTTTCAGAAGGTAGCGTCTTGTGATACACAAGACAGAAACATCATACGTGGTAAGTGTAACAGGCTGGGGAGGTGTCGGTGACTTTGGGCTTTGAGTTCCTAAAGCTCTGCATCACAGAGATTTTCTTGCCATAAAATAAAAGCAAACAATACTGGAAATACTCAGCAGGTCTGGCAACATCTATGGAGAAGGAAGTAGAGCTAACGTTTCGGGTCAATGACTTTTCACCAGAACTGGGAAAAGTTCGAAATATAATAGGTTTTAAGAAGCTGAAATGGGAGAGAGTGGAGAGAGAATAGAAGAAGAGGTCCATGATGGGGCAGAAGGTGGGAGATATTAAATGATTAAAGATTAAATTACTTTGTAGAGAGCCAAAGTGAGTTGTAAAAAGACGAGTTTAGAAACAAAAGATGTATTCAAAGGCAATGTGAATGGCAGAAAAAATGAAAATCTGCCTTCTGAAAGCAGAAAAAAAGAGAGAAATAAGATTAAGATTGAAGAAAGGGAAACAAAATGGGGACAAAAACAAGAAAACAGTTCATGTTGTGTCTGGCTCTATTGTAGATTCATTGAGAGAGATTAATCCCAATGATTAACCAATAATTCCATTATCATTGTATCCTGTGCCAACCAGGATGAGGGAAGGTGAACTTCATGGACTTTGTTTTTATTTTCCTAATGTAACTCTGATGTTCCTATTGTGGCATAGTCTTTCATTTGACGTGAATTAAACACTGGAGGTCAACACAGGTAAAATGAGCCCGGGTATCATGTTCCAAAGATAAATTTACCTGAACTTGTGAAGCACGCACAATAAGATAGATGAATCAATGGCACAAATGGAGATAAACCGACATATGGTTACATGACGACCAAGGTTAAGAAATAAATATTCCAGAAAGGAAGGCAGAATACAAAGGAGAAGGGGTAACCTTTATAGGAAAGGATGACATGAGAACATTAGTGGAAAAGACCTGGCTTCTTAAGATCATGAAGCAAAATCAATATGAGTGCAATTTTGAAATAGCATGAGTCAGAAAAAAGGGAGTAGTTTATAGGTGCCCTAGCAGTAGTTATACCATTGGACAGAATATTAAACAAGAAATGATTGGAGTTTGTAACAAAGACAATGGAATCATCGTGAAGGACTTTGACCTTCATATAGACTGGGACAATCAAATATGAACAGTTGAGTTAGGAGCAGGCGTAGGCCACTTGACCCTTCAAGCCTGCTCTGCCATCCAATAAGACCATGGTTGACCTGATTGTAACCGCAACTCCACATTCCCACCTACCCTGACAACCTTTCACCCCCTTGCATATCTGCCTTAAAATAATCAGAGACTCTGCTTCCACCACCTTTCAAGGAAGAGAGTTCCCAAGACTCACAACCCTCAGAAAAATTTCTCCTCATCTCTGGCTTAAATGAGTAACCCCTTATTTTTAAACTATGACTCCTGGTTCTCAATTCTCACAATAGAGGAAATATTGTCTCCACATCTACCCTGTCAAGAATCCTAAGTATCTTATATGTTTCAATCAATTTGCTTCTTACTCTTCTAAACTACAGTGGATGCAAACCTGTCCAACCTTTCCTCAGAAGACAACCAACCCATTCTAGGTATCAGTTTCAGTAAAACTTCTCTGAACTACCTCCAACTGATTTACATTCCTTTTAAATAAGGAGGCCAAAATTGTACACAGTACTCTTGGTCTCACCAATGCCCAGTATAAAGGAAACACAACCTCTCTGTCTTTGTATTTGTAATGTCTTAACTATGTTCGGGGTTGTGGGTTTTAAACAAAAGGAAAAAGATGTGTTTTGTACGCGTAGATTCAAAATAACAAGATTTATTTTCGGGGCTGTTGCCTGTACAGAGTAGAAAAGTGAAACTAAATAGGAGCCTGTGAAACACCCTAATGACATCACCATCAAATCATGTGATCAGCTCTGAAAGCAATCACGCAACCACTTAAATATATAACAGCATTTAATTCCCCTCGCAATAAATGATAACATTTTATTAGCTTTATTAATTCCTTGCTACCAGCATATTAGCCTTTTGTGATTCATGCATTAGGACATCCAAATCCCTCTGCATCTCAGGGGGTGGGGTCAGAGGGTTCCTCCTTTCCTTTTTCTGATTGACATCTGGGATGCTACTTGTATCCTCCATAGTAAAGACCGATGCAAAACACCTGTTCAATTCATCTGTCGTTTCCTTATTTTCCATTATTAATTCCCCAAACATACTTTCTAGAGGACCAACACCACTTTGTCAATTCTTTCCCTTTTGAAATATCTGTAGAAACTCTTACTATATGTCTTTATATTGCCAGCTAGCTTTATCTCATACTTTCATTTTCCCCTTGTTATTAACCTTTTAGTCATTCTTCGCCATTTCTTACTTCTGTCCAATCTTCTGACCTGCCAACCATCCTTGTACAATGATATGCTATTCTTTAATTTTTTTTAGTTAACCACGGATGGTGGGTCTTCCCTTTGGGATTTTTCTTTCCTGTTGGAATGTACCTATTCTGTGAATTCTGAAATATCCCCTTAAATGTGCCCTATCAATTAAATTCATTTGCCAATTCACTTCAGGTAGTTCTGCTTTCATGCTCTCTTAATTGCCCTTGTTTAAGTTTAAAATAATCGACTTTGGCCCACTCATCTCTCCCTGAAACTGAATTTAAAATGTAATCAAATTTTGATAGCTGCTACCTCGGGATGCCTTCACTATGAGGTCATTAGTTAATCCCATCTCATTTCACAATACCAGCTCTAGTATAACGTACTCTCTTGTTGGCTCCAGAATGTGTTGTTCTCCAATCATAGAATCCCTACAGTATAGAAGGAAGCCATTTGGCCCATTGAGTCTGTACCGGCCCCATTCCCACCCAGGCCCTATTGCTGTAACCCTCATTTACCCTGCTGATCCCCCTGACATAGGGTCAATTTAGCATGGCTAATCAACCTAGTCCGCACATCTTTGGACTGTGGGAGGAAACTGGAGCACCGGGAGGAAACCCACGCAGACATGGGGAGAATGTGCATACTCCACACAGACAGTGAGCCAAGGCCAGAATTGAACTTGGGACCCTGACGCTGTGAGGCAGCAGTGCTAACCACTGTGCCACTGTGCCACCCGTGTTCTAAAAAACTATCCCAAAAACAGTCTATGAACTCATAATCTAGGCTACCTTTACCCATCTGATTTGTCCAGTCTATATGTAGATTAAAATCCCTCATTATTGTTGATGCGCCTTTCTGACAAGCTCCCATTATTTCTTTCTTTAAACTCTGACCTACTGCAGGAGTGCTGTTAAGGGGTCCTGTACACCATTTCCATAAATAACATCTTCCCTTTATCATTTCCCATCTCTACCCAAACCATTTCTACATCCTGGTTTCCTGAACCTATCCCTCTCTTTGTGCTAATACCATCAATACCAACATAGCCAGCCCTCTAGCTTCCTGTCCTTCCTAATTGTCACATACCCATCAATATTCCAGCTACCAATCTCGGTCATCCCACAGACATGTCTTTGTAATGCCCATCATATTGTAGTTACTTATTTCTATTTGTGCTCTCAGTTCATCTGTTTTGTTTCAAATGCTACATACATTCAGATACGGAGCCTTTAGTTTTATCTTTTTATTAGTTTTGTAACCTCTAGCCTTATCTGCAATTTGTACTCTATGTAATAAACAGTTGGAAATATTTAAAGAAACAATTCAAAATGTTCAATGTTCCATTGAAATTCAAAAACTCAGGAAGAAATGTCCATCTGTGACTCACTCAGGAAATTAAGGATAGTATTAGATTAAAAAAAGATACTTTTAAGGCTGTAAAGAGTTGCAAACCTGAGAATTGGAGGTGTTTTAGCAACCAGAATAGGGCCACCAAAAAGTTGATAAAAAGGGAACAAGTAGAAATGAAAGGAAACTAGCCAGAAATACAAAATCAGACCGTAAGAGCTTTTATAAGTATATGGAAAGGAAGAGATTGACTATAGAAAGTGTTGGTTCCTTAGAAGCTGAGACAAGGAGAAATTATCATGGGGAATGAGGAAATGGCAGAGGCATTGAACAAATATTTTGTATCTGTCTTCACAGTGGAAGACACAAGTTACACACCAGAAATAGACAGTAACCTAGGGACTAAAAAGAGTGAAGAAATCAGCAGGAAAAATGTATTGGAGAAAATTAAGGGAGTATAATCCAACAAATCCCGTGACATGAAGGCCTACTGCCGAGGGTTCTAAAAGAGATAGCTGCAGAGTTAGAAGATGCATGTTATCATGCCAGAAATCAGCACAAGGCTCATTAACATATGAAAATTCCAATTTCCATCTCATTAGCGAGCCCGGGATGATATCTCCCGTTTTCCCACCCATTGGGCACTTACATTTTTTGGGGGAAAATCGCCCCCGTAATATACTTTGAATTCCAAAAGCCATTTGATTAAGTGCCACACAATAGGTTAATATACAAAAAAATTGAGTTGAAGGTAACATATTCGCATAGATAGAGGATTGACTAATAGAAGGAAGCAAAGAGTTGGAAGGCTATGACTGTGGATTGCCACAAGGATCAGTGGCTATTTACAATCTATATTAATGACTTAGATGGAGAGATTTTTTGCTGACAATACAAAACCAGGTAGAAATGTAAGCTGTGGGAAGGACACAAATAAGTTGCAAAGAGATACAAACAGGTTCAGTGAATGGGCAACAAGAGGGCAGTTGGAGTAAAATTTGGAGATATGTGAGGTTATTAACTTGGGTTGTAAGAAATGAAAAGCAGAATATTTTTAAAAGGCATGAAACTTGTAAATGTTGATGTTGAGAGAGATTTGGGTGTGCTCGTGCAAGGAACTCAGAAAATTAGGATGCAGGTACAACACCCAATTAGGGGAAGAGGCTTGACAGAGAAGACACTGAGAGGTTGTTTTTCTGGGTGTAGATCTAGAACACAGTGACACAGCCTCAGAGAAAGGGGACGATCATTTAGGATTGAGATGTGAAAAAAATTCTTAATTCAAAGGGTTGTGAATCTTTGGAATTCTCTACCACTGAGGGTTGTGGATGCTTCATCATTGAATACATTCAGGGTTGGGATAGACAAATTTTTGATCTCTCAGAGACTTGGAGATATGGGGAATGGGTGGGAAAGTGGCAGTGAAGCCCAAAATCAGCCACAATTGTACTAAAGGATGGAGTGAGCTGGATGGGCCATATGGTCTACTCCTGTTCTTGTGTGGTTGTGAGTTACAACCCAATTGGTTCCATTCTCATAAATTGCAATCTCCAAGTGTGTGCCCTTTATAAAAATGTACTTGAACAATGGTCCAGTGTGGAGTGGCCTTAGCTGATATTGCTCAGAGCCACACTGACTAGGAGGATCCCAGGAATGATAGCTCTTCCTGACCTGTCTGATCCAAGCCCAGGGATACAATTGACCTCCCATTTGTATTTTCTGTTCTCTTGTTTTACAGACAAGAACCCCAGTTAACAAAATAGTGACTGTGCTGGATAATTACTGGAAGCCTGAGGCCTGGTTTGTTGTGGTCCTGGCATTGGTCTCGGCATTGGCTGTTGTGGCCTTTGCATTACTGCTGTGGAACTGTCTCTCAAGGTAATTTTCATTTAACTGGGGTCCCAAAGCATTTTGTGTCCTAAACATTATGTGTTGAAATGCAGTCAGAGCTGTTGCATAGACAACTATGTTCTCTTTGCCATGATCATTCTATAATTCTAATCTTACTGTTTTGTATAGGGGTAAATTCCACAAGGCAATGGGTGGCACCAGTTACTCAGGGTTATTGGTGTTGCTTGAGGGATGATTGTTGACCAGGACACTGGCAAAGCTCCCAGCTCTCCATCCAATGAAGTCATGTGGTCTTTATTACACACTTTATCAGACAGAATCATTGTCAAATACATCAAGTAATGGACATTATCACTGAAAAAGGAGAATTTAATAATAAAATCCCTTTCCAGCAGTCGGTCAACCTGATTACTACAACACAGCAATGTTCCCTCAGTACAACCCCTTTGACAATACAACATTGACCTTCGACAGTGCAGCACTCTCACAATACTGACTCTCTGGCAATGCGGCACTCTCTCAGTACTGTCTCGCTGATAGTACTGACATGTGCAGCACTCTCATAGCACTGCCTCGCTGGCAACACTCTCTCAGTACTGACCGTCTGACAGTGCAGCACTCTCTCAGGACTGATCGCCTGACAGTGGAGCCCTCTCTCAGTACTGACCGTCTGACAGTGCAGCACTCCCACTACTGACCGTCTGACAGTGCAGCACTCTCAGTACTGACCGTCTGACAGTGGAGCCCTCTCCCAGTACTGACCGTCTGACAGTGCAGCACTCCCACTACTGACTGTCTGACAGTGCAGCACTCTCAGTACTGACCGTCTGACAGTGGAGCCCTCTCTCAGTACTGACCATCTGACAGTGCAGCACTCTCAGTACTGACCGTCTGACAGTGGAGTCCTCTCTCAGTACTGACCGTCTGACAGTGGAGCCCTGTCTCAGTACTGACCGTCTGACAGTGCAGCACTCCCAGTACTGACCGCCTGACAGAGGAGCCCTCTCTCAGTACTGACCGTCTGACAGTGGAGCCCTCTCTCAGTGCTGACTCTATGGCAGTGCAGTATTCTCTCAGTACTGACCATCCGACAGTGCAGCACTCTGTCAGTACTGACCGCCTGACAGTGGAATACTCTCTCAGTACTAACTTTCTGACAATAAAACACTCAGTATTGACTCTCTAACTGTGGAGCAATCTCTCAATATTGACTCTGGCAGTGGTGCACTCTCTCAGTACTGAATCGCTGGGCAGCACGGCTTCATCGAGTTTAGCACTGCTGCCTCACAGTATCAGGAACCCGGGTTTTATTCCAGCCTTTGGTGACTGTCTGTATGGAGTTTCTGTAGCTGCTCCGGTTTCCTCCCATAGTCCAAATGTGTGCAGGATAAGTGGACTGGCCATGGTGAATTGCAGCTTAGTGTCCCAAAATGTGTAGGTTAGGGGGATTAGTGACATAAATATATGGGGTTATGGGGATAGGCCAGTTGCTGGGCCTGGGTAAGGTGCTCTGTCAGAGAGTTGGTGCAGACTTGATGGGTTGAATGGCCTCCTTCTGCACTGAAGGAATTCTGTGATAAAGACATTCGCATGGAACCTATGCCAAATTCTGTTGTGTTTGAACTTCTTGCCATCTGTACTGCGAGACCCGTCCTTTACCGACTGTACAGGGATCTCATCGAGGTAATAGGGAGCGGATTCCTGTAGAGAGGTTAAAAGTTGGCAGTATATAGCTGAACTATGCTCAAAACTGACCAACATGCTCAATATATCAGAGTTGTATGTGCTTTATGCCCGTTATCTCCTGTTGAATGACTAATCTCTGAATCTTTGCAGAACCTCGTGCTGCGGACAAGGTTCCCCACAGAATGAGCTATTTCAGCACTTACTACAGACCAGGTAGGAAATCAAAGGACGTTTACAGAGTAAATAACAAGTCAGTTTACATAACTGTGTGGTTACCTAACCTATGTGAATTATCAGAAATGGAGTTGGTTAAATATCCTTGCTGTATGATCATTGGTTAATATTTGCTGGCAGATTTCATCCTGTTCCATGGTGACACTGTCTTGTCAGCAATGGGAAGATAGCCATGATACAGAGCTAACTGCTCGCTATCTGTGCAAATGCCTCTAATCTCAGCGCTAATATTCCAGAGTTTCCACTGGTCTCTTATGTGATGATACTGTGCCTTTAAGAAATGTATCTGAGCCACGTTCCTGTGCAGGATCTGTTCCAGCAGTTTTTTTATGCACTCGGAGCCGTAGTGTCTACCGGCATGTTGTACTGTTGTTGCAGCAGCCTAGTTGTTTCTAATGGCTGGAATGTTGGTTTTAGTCTGAACTGATGCTGTTCTGCTGTTTTCTCCTGGGATTTTGTAGACTGGGACTTCATTGGGATGATTGGCAGGTATGGTGATGTGATGGGGAAGCCTGGCTTTTTCACAGAATATTCAAGCTTAGATGCTGCTATTGAGCTAAGAGAGAGGAGTCTCTCTTAAATCAAAAGCAGAGGAAGAGGTATCTTTTTCTGTCTCTGGGGTCTGGAGATTGGGAATTGCTTCTCTGAGGTTTTGCTGTATTGAGGATATATCCTTCTCTGAAAATTGCCGCATGGACTTCTGTCCAGAAGTGTTAAAAAGGTGAAAATCCAGCATCACATGAGCATACTTGTTTTTGTGCTAATTCTGAAGAAGTATCGCTTTATTTTGGCAATCTTATTCTGGAATGTCTCTAACCACCCCGGCAGACCCCCCCCAGGATCGGACCCCTCCGGGACACAGGCACACCCCAAACCTACCTCGATCGTGGTCTCCCTCCACCAACCTTCCCGCTCACCTTCAGTCCTTCAACAGCCTGCAGCACGTTCCTGGACACTGACTTCGAGCCATGGCTGAAGTGACCGGGCTTCACACAGGTCCGCTGGCGTCTGCCGCAGGAGAGGGGCGGGCCCAGATGGAACTCTGGTGGGGGGGGGGGGGGGGTGGGATGAGGAGAGGGGGCGGGCCCACATCGCCCTCTTTGGGGGGGGGGGGGGGGAGGGGGTGTGACTTATCATCCCCGGGGGGGGGGCGGAGAGGGGGGTGTGACGTATAATCCCCTGGGGGGGGGGGGGGGGAGGAGAGGGGGTGTGACGTATCATCCCCTGGGGGGGGGGGAGAGGGGGGTGTGACGGATCATCCCCTGGGGGGGGGGGGAGAGGGGGGTGTGACGTATAATCCCCTGGGGGGGGCGGGAGGAGAGGGGGTGTGACGTATCATCCCCCTCCACCCGACCAGAGGATGAACAGCAGAGAGGTTCTCTCCGCTCTGCTTTTTTTTTCGCACCCGGGCGCGTTCTGTAAGATTCTTTCCGAACTGCACATGCGCAGTTTGGAGCTCCTATCGTTCCGGTGGCATTAAGTCCCGCCCACTGGACCGGCGCCAGAAAAAAGTGTATGGGCGCGCTGGAGTGCGGCCTCCGGACTCGGATCTATTTGACGCCCGCACGGGCGGCACGGTAGCACAGTGGTTAGCACTGCTGCTTCACAGCTCCAGGGACCTGGGTTCGATTCCCGGCTTGGGTCACTGTCTGTGTGGAGTTTGCACATTCTCCTCGTGTCTGCGTGGGTTTCCTCCGGGTGCTCCGGTTTCCTCCCACAGTCCAAAGATGTGCGGGTTAGGTTGATTGGCCATGCTAAAATTGCCCTTAGTGTCCTGGGATGCGTAGGTTAGAGGGGTTAGTGGGTAAATATGTAGGGATATGGGGGTAGGGCCTGGGTGGGATTGTGGTCGGTGCAGACTCGATGGGCCGAATGGCCTCTTTCTGTGCTGTAGGGTTTCTTTCTTTCTTTCTAAGTTTGAGAACCCGGCACTCAGTCTCTGGATGGTAAAATCGGGCCCATTGTCTCCTGTAAACACTGTTGGTGAATGTTGCACTGTTTCTTACTGACCCTAATAGTTTTCTGAGCTACTTCCATGTTTTTCATAGTGCTTGTTAGTTTTTTTCTTAGCTTTGATATAATTGGGCTGCTTCTCATTTAGATTAGGGTCATAACCTTTTAACCTACTTTTATTATTTGCTGTAGCTCTGGGTTAAATTTATCCAACTCTTTTTTTTATTCTTACTTCACCTTCTGTTGTGGCTTGTCTTACTTTCTGACTGATTAAAGCTTTATTGTTTGGTTGTAGTTTATTGCTAACACTTTCCAGGAACTTCTCATTATAATACAAAAGAATGGGATACAACTGAATCTTGCTGTTTCAGCTCCTATTTAGACATTTAAGGTCTTCTGTTGCCCTCTTTCTGGGTTTTTTCCAATCCCCCACCCTCCAACATGTTCCAATGCTCCCCCCTCTCCGGAATGTTCCAATGCTCCCCCTCTCTGGAATGTTCCAATGCTCCCCCTTCTCTGGGGTTTTCCAATGCCCCCCACCCCTCTCTGGGATGTTCCAATGCCACTTCCTCCCGCGGTGTTCCAATGCTCCCCCTCTCCGGGATGTTCCAATGCTCCCCCCTTCTCCGGGATGTTCCAATGCTCCCCCTCTCTGGGATGTTTCAATGCTCCCCCCTCTCCGGGATGTTCCAATGCTCTCCCTCTCTGGGATGTTCCAATGCTCCCCCCTCTCCGGGATGTTCCAATGCTCCCCCTCTCTGGGATGTTCCAATGCTCCCCCCTCTCTGGGATGTTCCAATGCTTCCCCCTTCTCCGGGATGTTCCAATGCTCCCCCTCTCTGGGATGTTCCAATGCCCCCCTCTCTGGGATGTTCCAATGCTCCCCCCTCTCCGGGATGTTCCAATGCTCCCCCCTCTCCGGGATGTTCCAATGCGCCCCCTTCTCCGGGATGTTCCAATGCTCCCCCCTCTCCGGGATGTTCCAATGCAACCCCCCTCCGGGATGTTCCAATGCTCCCCCTCTCTGGGATGTTCCAATGCTCCCCCTCTCTGGGATGTTCCAATCCCCCCCTCTCTGTGATGTTTCAATGCTCCCCCCTCTCCGGGATGTTCCAATGCTCCCCCTCTCCGGGATGTTCCAATGCTCCCCCTCTCTGGGATGTTCCAATGCTCCCCCTCTCCGGGATGTTCCAATGCTCCCCCTCTCTGGGATGTTCCAATGCTCCCCCCTCTCTGGGATGTTCCAATGCTTCCCCCTTCTCCGGGATGTTCCAATGCTCCCCCTCTCTGGGATGTTCCAATGCCCCCCTCTCTGGGATGTTCCAATGCTCCCCCCTCTCCGGGATGTTCCAATGCTCCCCCCTCTCCGGGATGTTCCAATGCGCCCCCTTCTCCGGGATGTTCCAATGCTCCCCCCTCTCCGGGATGTTCCAATGCAACCCCCCTCCGGGATGTTCCAATGCTCCCCCTCTCTGGGATGTTCCAATGCTCCCCCTCTCTGGGATGTTCCAATCCCCCCCTCTCTGTGATGTTTCAATGCTCCCCCCTCTCTGGGATGTTCCAATCCCCCCCTCTCTGTGATGTTCCAATGCTCCCCCCTCTCCGGGATGTTCCAATGCTCCCCCTCTCTGGGATGTTCCAATGCTCCCCCTCTCTGGGATGTTCCAATCCCCCCCTCTCTGTGATGTTCCAATGCTCCCCCTCTCTGGGATGTTCCAATCCCCCCCTCTCTGTGATGTTCCAATGCTCCCCCCTCTCCGGGATGTTCCAATGCTCCCCCCTCTCCGGGATGTTCCAATGCTCCCCCCTCTCCGGGATGTTCCAATGCTCCCCCCTCTCCGGGATGTTCCAATGCTCCCCCCTCTCCGGGATGTTCCAATGCTCCCCCCTCTCCGGGATGTTCCAATGCTCCCCCCTCTCCGGGATGTTCCAATGCTCCCCCTCTCCGGGATGTTCCAATGCTCCCCCTCTCCGGGATGTTCCAATGCTCCCCCCTCTCCGGGATGTTCCAATGCTCCCCCTCTCCGGGATGTTCCAATGCCCCCTTCTCTGGGATGTTCCAATGCTCCCCCCTCTCCGGGATGTTCCAATGCCCCCTTCTCTGGGATGTTCCAATGCCCCCCCCGCTCTCTGGGATGTTCCAATGTCCCTTCCCCCTGGGGTGTTTCAATGCTCCCCCTCTCCAAGGTGTTCCAATGCTCCCCCCTCTCCGGGGTTTTCCAATGCCCCCCACCCCTCTCTGGGATGTTCCAATGCCCCCCACCCCTTTCTGGGATGTTCCAATGCCCCTTCCTCCCGCGGTGTTCCAATGCTCCCCCTCTCCGGGATGTTCCAATGCTCCTTCCTCCCGGAATGTTCCAATGCAACCCCCCTCCGGGATGTTCCACTGCCCCCCTCTCCAGGATGTTCCAATGCTCCCCCTCTCCGGAGTGTTCTAATGCTCCCCCTCGCCAGGATGTTCCAATGCTCCCCCTCGCCGGGATGTTCCAATGCTCCCCCCTCTCCAGGATGTTCCAATGCTCCCCCCTCTCCGGGGTGTTCCAATGCTCCCCCCTCTCCGGGGTGTTCCAATGCTCCCCCCTCTCCGGGGTGTTCCAATGCTCCCCCCTCTCCGGGGTGTTCCAATGCTCCCCCCTCTCCGGGATGTTCCAATGCTCCCCCCTCTCCGGGATGTTCCAATGCTCCCCCTCTCTGGGATGTTCCAATGCTCCCCCCTCTCCGGGGTGTTCCAATGACCCCCCTCTCCGGGATGTTCCAATGCTCCCCCCTCTCCGGGCTGTTCCAATGACCCCCCTCTCTCCAGCATCTTTTACAGCCTACTCTGAGTCTGGCATTGCCTCTTCCTTGAGGGTTTATACCTCCTCTGGGCTCCAGTGCTACCTCTTCTTTGAGGTCTCAATTTCCTCCGCTGAGGTCTTGTGATTCTTACGGATCCCCTTTTGAGAGTTGCCCTCTATCCAGGGTGTTCTTTAATTTCCCTGTCCCTTGTCCTTTGTTCCTTCTTGTGGTTGTTGCATTAAATGTTGTGAAACTTTAAATGCAGTTCCACTTTAAGACTGTCAACTGCCACAGCTGCTGTTTTTCTCTTTCTCTCTCACTCTATGCTTTTCCTGCACCTCTGCAGTTTTGGCAGGAACTACAGCTTCTCCTCTTGGGCCCTTTATAAATGGTCTAACTTCTCTTTTTTTAGCTGCTGAAAGACTTCTATACCAATTTCCATAGTTTTTCTTTTTTCTGGCTGGCTGGAAAGTCTGATTTTCTCTCCTTGTTCCAATATCGATCTTTTTGTCAACTTCACCAGTGGCTCCCGCACTGTCCAGTTAGGCACAAAATCTTGTAAAAACTTCTTAACTTATTTCTTTCTTTTTTTTTAGCAGATAAAGAACATTGTTTGTTCCAAAACTTCAAATCTTGACTGCCTGCAGTTCCTCAGTGCAGGGATCGCTAGTGGAACCCCTGCGGGTTCTACTGTGATTGGGAGCCATGCAAATCTCAGCTTCTCACTTTCCTGTGTTTCTGGAACAAGTTCTGCAGTTCCCTGAGGCTTTTCTTCTCTTCTTAGCCTCTGATCTTATCTAACTGCAGCAAATCTCTGCCTTCTTTCCAATTTTTTTTCTTTTAAAATCTGAAACACATCTCTCTCCTAGCTGGGTATCTCTCCTTTTTACTTCAAACACTGCTCTATTTCCTTTGATTTCATCCTTTTCAGAAAAACTACAGCAACACCTGTCCATTTCTCTTGAGCCCATGTTTTACTTCTCTCATTCCTGAAGGCTAATT
Source organism: Mustelus asterias (assembly GCF_964213995.1). Classification (NCBI taxonomy): domain Eukaryota; kingdom Metazoa; phylum Chordata; class Chondrichthyes; order Carcharhiniformes; family Triakidae; genus Mustelus; species Mustelus asterias. The sequence continues at coordinate 93,121,046 of NC_135803.1, read as the reverse complement.
TCTTTTCATTTTAATTTTCTATATCTTTCCGAACTTCTTCACTCACCGGCCACACCCGGTTTGTTATTTTGTCTCTCCCTCAGTCTCTGGCACTACCTCCAGGACTCTCTCTAAGTCTATTCACCCAAAAACAGGCACGCATGTGAGTATCCCCCTTTTCCAAACATAAATTAAACTGGATACGCACAGGTAGGCTATGCCATCAAAATTTATCCACCTCATCGCCAATATGTAATAGCGAGGCACTGTCCTGGCATTGTCAACTCAGGCTTAATTAGAAACAAAGGATATTTATTGATAAAGAGAAACTATGAGCATGGGTTTGCTGCCCTGGAGCAGTCTCCCCAGCTGCTCCAGTCCTTACATGCTTATTACATGGCTTCCAGATGTATTCTGCCCGAGAGAGGACTCCACCCTCTGGGGTGATCATTCCCTCTTGGTTCCCATTGGTCCCTCAAGCCAGGTGACCCTCTTCTGCTGTGTTGCCTTAAAGAGACAGACACCACAATCACTACATTGACTGACATGGGGGCCAGAGAAGGTAGGTGTACAGTTGTTTAGTGGGAATAAGATCAAGGGAATAGGCAATGGGTCTCAATGACAAGATGAGCTCAGAGAGTGCACGAGGGCAAATGGGAGAGAAACTGGAGGAAGATATGAACTCATGACCAGGTGGATTAGTGACTGCCTATATAACTGTGACAAAGATAAACTTTCCTTCCTGATCCTTCTCTCCCTGTCTGCAGCCTCTGACACATTGATCACACCATCCTCCTCCAACACCTCTCCACTATCGCCCGGCTGGGTGGGACTGCTCTCACCTGTTTTGGTGGCTCAGAAAATGAAGGAATATGGGGAATGGGTGGGAAAGTGGAGTTGAAGCCCTGATCGTATTGAATGGCGGAGCAGGTTCAATGGGCCAAGTGGTTTACTCCTGTTGCTGTTTCTGAAGTTCTGAACATTCTTATCTAATCCTCTATCAGAACATGATTATATTTCAAAAAGTAGTTTATTGGCTGTAAAGCTCTTCAGTTCAGCCAAATCACAGTATAAACGTTAATACTTTTCTTTCTTTTTCTATCTGACTGTAGCTAGATTATCACTTGCTCACTGGTTTCTCTTCCCACTACCTCAGGTGTTCCCTAATGGATTCATCCTCGGCCCCATCTTATTTCCCAACTACATGCTGTCCCTCAGTGACATGATCCAAAAACAATGTCAGTATGCTGACAGCACCCAGCTCTACCTCACCACCACCTACCTCTCTGTCACTAAATTATCAGATAGTTCATCCGACATCCAGTACTGGACGAGCAGAAATTTCCTCCAATTAAATATCGGGAAAATTTAACCATTGTTTTCAGTCCTTAGCTGCGAACTCCACCCATCACCGCAACAACAATTTACAAATAAACAAAACTGTTCACAACTTCAGTGTTATAATTGACCTGGAAATGAGTGTCTGACCATATAAATCACTAAACTGGACTATTTCCACCTTTGCAACATTATTGACTTTGCATCTTACTCATTCGCTGTTCAAACCTACATTTGTGCCTTTATTGCCTCTAGATTTGACTATTCCAACACAATCCTGGCTGATCTCCCACATTGAATCCTCCGTAAACCTGATGCTTTCCAAAACCCCACTATCCATGTCCTAATTCACACTGAATCCCGTTCACCTATCATCCCTCTGCTCACTGACTTACATTGGTTCCTAGCAATCAAACAATGTCTTGATTTTAAAATTGTTTCTAAATCCTTCGATGGCCTTATCCCTTCAGATCATTTCCAGTGCCATAACCCTCTATGCCCATCAAATTCTTGTGCAGCCCCAATTTTAACCATCCACCATTCATTGCAGTGCTTTCAGCTGCCTAGAGCCTAGGTTCGAAAATTCCTTCCCTACATCTCTCTACTTCTCATTCCTCCTTTAGGACACTCCTTAAAACATACCTCTTTGACCAAGTTTTTGGTCAAATGATCTGACATCTTATGTGGTTCATTGCACCACCCACATCCAAGGACCATCCACCCTTTTCCATGCGCTCACTGCGCTCACCAGGTGTGTGCGGGACTGCGCTCACCAGGTGTGTGCGGGACTGCGCTCACCAGGTGTGTGCGGGACTGCGCTCACCAGGTGTGTGCGGGACTGCGCTCACCAGGTGTGTGCGGGACTGCGCTCACCAGGTGTGTGCGGGACTGCGCTCACCAGGTGTGTGCGGGACTGCGCTCACCAGGTGTGTGCGGGACTGCGCTCACCAGGCATTGAGAGGTTTTTAGAAGATTGAAATTCAGCTGGGCAACACAAATCCAACAGGAGAAAGGAAATTAAATGATCTAACTAAATCTGGGAGATCCGAGGAAATGTATAGGAATTGTACCAACACTTCGGCTCTCTACAGAGGAAAAAGAATCGCAGGATAGAACCAAAAGTTATGAAGATGGACTATTAGCTTTTCAGTAACAGTTCTGTTCTCCTTTTTTGATGCAGACCACTGCCTCAAGCTGAGGCACAGAAGGGAAATGAAATTGGAGAGAAGAAGCAACTGTCATCAGATAACCCCCTCAGCCAGGTGAGCAAAAGCTTCTCGGAGCTGTTTGAAAATCTGTGTGTATGTGAGTAAGAGAGTGATTTAGTGAGTGAGAGAATCTGTGCGAGGCAGTGCCTGCCCGTGAGTTCTGTCTGTATGAGTGAGTGTCTGTCTGGGTGAGAGTGTCTGTCTGGGTGAGAGTGTCTGTCTGGGAGTGTCTTTATCTCTTTATGTCATGAGTGTGTTTGTGTCCTCCTACCTCTCTGTATGTACCTAGTTCAGAGTTAACATTAATTAATAAGTCCTGTTTGTGAGTGGCCTGTATCTCGAGCGTGTATTTCAGTGAGTGAGCTGAAAATAAACACTGCTGATCCCAGGGAGACACTCCTGTGATTCTTCAGAAGCCAGCTGCAGACCCATTCCACATGGTCAAGGATAAATCAGCCTTTAAATTGTTGCTCAAATATTTATCTGCTCTTGTGTGACAGTGGGGCTGGGCCAACTAATACTTTAACATTCACTTTTTGTTTCCACAGCATTTTGATGGCCGTGCGATTGATCCAAGTATGTCTTCTATTGTTTTCTGAACTTCACAGTTGAATGCGTTCATGCTGAAAAATTAGGATTCAAGATAATAAACAACATGAGCCTCAAAATTTTGGGCAGGTGGGGAGGGTGACAATGTGTGTGTGAGGGTGGGGAGTTGAATGGGGTAGTGTGTGTGTTTGTGGTTTGGATTGCGTACAGTGTGTGAGTGGGGATTGGATGAGATAAAGTATGTACGAGAGGGTGTGGAGTTGGATGGGGTACAGTGTGTGTGGATGGGGAGTTGGATGGGGTACAGTGTGTGTGGATGGGGAGTTGGATGGGGTACAGTGTGTGTGTGGATGGGGAGTTGGATGGGGTACAGTGTGTGTGGATGGGGAGTTGGATGGGGTACAGTGTGTGTGTGGATGGGGAGTTGGATGGGGTACAGTGTGTGTGGGTGGGGAGTTGGATGGGATAGTGTGTATGTGTGGGTGAGGAGTTGGATGGGGTTCAGTGTGTGTGTGGATGGGGAGTTGGACGGGGTACAGTGCGTGTGTGGGTGGGGAGTTGGATGGGGTACAGTGTGTGTGGTTGGGGAGTTGGATGGGGTTCAGTGTGTGTGTGTGGTTGGGGAGTTGAATGGGGTAGTGTGTATGTGTGGGTGGGGAGTCGGATGGGGTTCAGTGTGTGTGTGGTTGGGGAGTTGGATGGGGTAGTGTGTATGTGTGGGTGGGGAGTTGGATGGGGTTCAGTGTGTGTGTGGTTGGGGAGTTGGATGGGGTAGTGTGTATGTGTGGGTGGGGAGTTGGATGGGGTTCAGTGTGTGTGTGTGGGTGAGGAGTTGGATGGGGTTCAGTGTGTGTGTGTGGGTGGGGGGTTGGATGGGGTTCAGTGTGTGTGTGTGGGTGGGGAGTTGGATGGGGTTCAGTGTGTGTGTGTGGGTGGGGGGTTGGATGGGGTTCAGTGTGTGTGTGGTTGGGGAGTTGGATGGGGTAGTGTGTATGTGTGGGTGGGGAGTTGGATGGGGTACAGTGTGTGTGGGTGGGGAGTTGGATGGGGTTCAGTGTGTGTGTGGTTGGGGAGTTGGATGGGGTAGTGTGTACACACAGGGAGGAATTTTCCTGTCCCGCCCACCACGGGAATCGTAGCAGACTGGGGAGGCGGACTTAGCAAAGGTCTGTTGAACTCGGGTGGGATTTTCCAGTTTTGGGGTGAGCGTTGCTGGAAAATCCCGCCCACTGTCTCTCTTCACTGTGGGTGACACAAAAACATCTTAAAAAAACTGAAAAATCAAGAGGTAAAAGGAACATAAAAATTAAGAGCAGGAATCGGCAATATAGTCCCTCGACTCTGCACCATCATTTAATCCCTGGCTGGTCTCATCTCGACAGGAACTTACAACAATCACAGTCACTGGGGAAATGATCCTGAGAAAGCGAAAAGATCTAAAGTCTGTGAAGTCCCCTGGAGCTGATGGCCTGAATCCTTGGGTCAGAAAAGAAGTCGCTGCAGAGATTGTGGATGCATTGGTTTCAATCTTCCAAAATTCCCCAGATTCTGGAATGATCCCAGCGACTGGAAAATACTTTATTTAACAAAGGAGGGAGACAGAAAACATGAATCGATAGGCCAGTTAGCCTAACAATCTGTCTTAGGGAAAAGATAAGCATCTATTATTAAAGAGTTAATAACAGGGCATGTAGAAAATCATAATACAATCAGACAGAGCCAATGTGGTTTTGTGAAAGGGGAATGTGTTTGACTAACTTATTAGAGTTCTTTGAGGAATTAACAAGCCACATGGATAAAGGGGAACCTGTAGATGTAGTGTACATGGATTTCCAAAGGGCATATATATGGTGTCACGTCAAGGATTATTTCACAAAATAAAAACTCATGGCATAAGGGATAAAAACTTAGCACGGATAAAGAATCAGTTAGATATCAGGAAGCAGAGTAGGGATAAAATGGGTCATTTTCAGGTTGACAAATTGTAATGGGTGGAGTGCCATAGGGGTCAGTAAGAGGGCCTCAACTATTTACAATCTATATTGAAAGACAGTGAAGGGCCTGAATGTTTGGTAGCTAAATGTGTTGATGACACAAAGACAAGTAGGAAAGTAAGTTAAGAGGACATATCTACAAAAGGATAGACAGATTAAGTGAACAGGTAAAATATTGGCAGATGGACTATAATGTGGGAAAATGTGAACTTGTCCACTTTAGAAAAACAGTGGCTGCGATTCTCCTGTTTTTTTTTTAAAGTGTTCCTGCCAGCAGTAAAACTGCAGGGTTGCCCTTTGGCCCTGGCAATGCCTGTCTGGTGGACTTCAGTCACATTTGATATGTAAAAATATGCTAGACATAAAACACTAAAAAGGATGCCCAGATCGCAGAATTCCTTGACACCACCCCCACCTCCCTCCCTAACCACCACAGACATGCTGACCCCTGCTGACAAGGGGAGCACCCCCAAAGCCTCAGCAGAGGAGCTTCCCCGGAACCTCCCCCGGCCACCAAAAGAACGGATCACCCACACACCACGTAGACATGAGGGTAACCCAACTTCCTCCCGACTGCTTCCATAACAGAGACAGTTCAATATGGGGTCCCCTCAGACTCCGTTGCTCTCAAGCAAATCGTGGAGGTTACAGGTAGTGTGACATGAATCCAAGATCCCGGTTGAGGCCGTCCTCATGTGTGCGGAACTTGGCTATCAGTTTCTGCTTGGCAATTCTGCGTTGTCGTGTGTCTTTAAGGCTGCCTTGGAAAATGCTTCAAGACTGATAGCCAAGTTCTGCACACATGAGGACAGCCTCAACCGGGATCTTGAGTTCATGTCACACTACCTGTAATCCCCACGATTTGCCTGGGCTTGCAAAATCTTACTAACTGTCCTGGCTTGAGACAATTTACACCTCTTTAACCTGTGCTTAACCCTCTCTCCACTCACATTGTCTGTACCTGTAAAGACTTTATTACCTGTTCAGACTCGCATTCCGACCATTATCTTACAATTGAGCCTGCATCTATATATGCCCTGTTGGTGAACCCAACTCTCCACTCACCTGATGAAGAAGCAGTGCTCCGAAAGCTTGTGCTACCAAATAAACCTGTTGGACTTTAACCTGGTGTTACAAGACCCTTTTCCATGGTTGAAAGCCACCTCCAGTACAGGCATGCTATTCCAGGATGAGTGTTTGAAGAAGACTCATTATGGAAGAAAAACAATTAGGTCAAAGAGCAAGCCTGTTTATACACATTGAGGTTAGAAAAGAAAAAACAAAAGCTCCTGCCAATTGAGTTTGTGTTTTTATATGCCCTGTTTGTGAACTGAAATCCCACTCATCTGACAAAGGAGCAGCAAGTGCTCCGAAAGCTAGTGGCTTTTGCTACCAAATAAACCTGTTGGACTTTAACCTGGTGTTGTGAGACTTCTTACTGTGTTTACCCCAGTCCAACGCCGGCATCTCCACATCAAGAAAGGGCAATCCAGCCATGACCCCCCCCAACCGCACCCACCCCCCCCCCATTCCCAGGTGAGTCCTGAGGTCAACAGCTACCCCACAGCCCCAGCTCACCCAACCCCCATGTCCCTTGGGGACCCTCCCTCTGCAACCTGACAGCAGAGGGGCACTTGGGCACAGGACATACCTCCTTGAGCCAGGTTCACGTTTGTCAGGACCAGTAACAAATTCTGCTCAGCGGACTTCCCGAAGATAGTTGAATCGGGCTTCCAGCCTGATAATGATATTCAAATGACCAATTATTATTATTCATAAGGTTTGTGCCCGCTCTGGTCGAGAACCTGATCGGAGCCTGAGCAGTGAGCAGGGAGGCTCACAACAGATTTGACAGCTGGCAAGAGTCCCGTTGAGTCAGCAAGGAGATGTTATGAGGACATCCCTAAAGCATTTCTGCTGTCCTACCCTGAGACTCCTGTTGTAACCAAGTTTCAGGTAGTGCAGTTGCTTCCGGAGTCTGGTGTCAGGCATACGTATGGGATGTTATGCCCGGATGAGCTGGTTTTGAGTGATTATCATCTCAATATTGAGCAGGTTGGCTTGGGAGAGGATGCTGCCATTGGAATGTCTTTCATGGAGGGTCATATGAAGGGGGAAATTCTCCAGTGCTTTGCCGTGTCCACTTTAGGCTGTCTTTAAGCAAGTACATAGGCAGAGAAAAGGGAGGAAAGGAGAAAAGGGAAGGTCTGTGATAGGGTGGAGGGCAGGAGATCGGGATGATAGTGCAAGGCAAAAAGGAGTGGGAATGGGACCAGTGAAGAAAGAATAGATGTGTCCAGATGCACTTTGAAATAAAAGACCACCTGTTTACAGTTGCTGTATAAAAAAAAACGTTGTCCACCAGATCTTGATTGAAACCATTTTCTTTCTCAGGTACAGGAAGACATTATCTTTTCAACTCCACCACAGGGGCACGACGTTGGGTGTGAGAGAATGAGCTGCTCCGGCTACAGTCACTCCCTTCCTCAAACCAAATCATGTGGAGAGGCTGCATTGCCATGTTTCCTTTTAGTCTATCAGAATCAATCCTCAATTTCATAACCTTTGTGTTTAGAGTAAAGAGCCACTTATGGCATAGAAGGAGGCCATTCATCCCATTGTGTCCATGCTGGCTCCGTGCAGAACAATTCAGTCAGTCCAACTCCTTCGCTCAGTCCCCAGAGCATTAGAAACAAAGCACAGGAGAGCTGGTGAGACCTGACAGAACCAACCTGATCATTGCTCTGTGTCACCCAGGTGACCCCTGACCCAGGCAGCCCTGAACTTTGGCTGTCAAGGTACAATCAGTTCCTTTACTCATCTGTCGCACTGTTTTATTGATCATCCACTCTGTGTTTCTGAAAATGTGAAAACCTTGCTGGAATATTTTTCATTATTCTACTTTTAAATTTACTTGCTTGCAGCCTATCCACAGTTGAGGGATGTCTGAATGTTGGGATACCCAACATTTCAAAATACATATTAATGGCATGAATTTTACAGAAAGAAAGAAATGGAGAAAGGAAGAAAAATGTGTATTTCTCTCCCTCACCTTTTACTACCCCTCAGTGTGTGCCAGGGCACTCTCTATTCATGGAATTACTTCTGAAATGTAATCACTGTCAGGCTAAGGGCTCATGGTTCAAGGCAGCAGCAGAGATGGAGAAGGTAGTAGAGATTGGCTTAGTGACTGATTCACACCAAAGTTGGGTTTTAAGTGCCTGAAGGATCCTAAATTATCAACATCCTGGGGGTTCCCATTGACCAGAAACTGAACTGGACTAACCATATGAATACTATGACTACAAAAACAAATCAGAGACTGAGTATTCTGCAATGAGTAACTCACCTCCTAACGTCCCAAAGCCTGTCCACCATCTACAGGGCACAAATCAAAACTGTGATGGAATAGTCCCCACTTGCCTGGATGAGTGCAGCTCCACAACCCTTAAGAAGCTTGACACCATCCAGGACAAAGCAACCTGTTTCCCATTCAAAACAAAGCAAACCAGAGTCACCTTCAACATTCGCTTCCAGCACCACCAAACACTGTGGCAATAATATGTACCATTTACAAGATTCACTACAGCAACTCACCAAGGCTGTAACGAGCTGTACCTTTCAAACCTCTATGACCCAGAAAGACAAGGGCAGCAGATACCTGGGAACCCAATCATCTACACATTCCCCTCCAAGTCACTCACTATACTGATTTGGAAATATATCGCTGTCTCTTCACTGTCACTGGATCAAAGTCCTTGAATTCCTCCCTAACAGTGAGTGGTTCAAGAAAGTACTCATCACCACCTTCTCAAAGTTAATTAGTGCTAGGCAATGTCCACATGCTGTGAGATATAAGACGAAGAATCAGAGCAGGAGATGGAACAATAAGGTGTGATTTCACCACATTAGTAGCATCACTACCATTCACACTACATCAGCTGAAGCTGTTGAATGGATGGTTATCTGTAACATCAACAATAATTGCTTCCCCAGAAACAGTTCTCTATTTATCTATCTGTCTGTCTGTCCGTCCGTCTATCCATCTGTGTATCTCTCTCTCTCAGTAAAGGAGTTGGAAGAATAAGAGTCAAAGTTAGGGGAACACAGAGTACCACAACTGCTATAATAGACAAAAACAAGAACATTTTTACTGGCAAGGTTAGAGGTCTGTGTTCAGTGTATGATCACCTGGGAAATGTGTGTCTGTGTTCAGTGTGTAATCACCTGGGGAATGGCAGGTGGAGTTTAATCCGGACAAATGTGAGGTAATGCATTTTGGAAGGTCTAATACTGGTGGGAAATATACAGTAAATGGCAGAACCCTTAAGAGTATTGATAGGCAGAGGGATCTGGGCGTACTGAAAGTGGCAATGCAGGTGGAGAAGGTAGCCAAGAAGGCATACTGCATGCTTGCCTTCATCGGCCGGGGCATTGAGTTTAAAAATTGGCATGTTATGTTGCAACTTTATAGAACCTTAGTTAGGTCCCACTTGTATAGTGTTCAGTTCTGGTCGCCACACTACCAGAAGGATGTGGAGGCTTTGGAGAGGGTACAGAAAAGATTTTCCAGGATTCTGCCTGGTATGGAAGGGATTAGCTATGAGGAGAGGTTGGAGAAAGTTGGTTTGTTCTCACTGGAACGACGGAGGTTGAGGGGCGACTTGATAGAATTCCACAAGATTATGAGGGACATGGACAGAGTGGATAGTCAGAAGCTTTTTCCCAGGGTGGAAGAGCCAATTACCAGGGGGCATAGGTTTAAAGGAGCTGTAGAAGGCAAGTTTTTTTACACTGAGGGTGGTGGGTGTCTGGAACTCGCTGCCGGGGCAGGTAGTGGAAGGAGATACAATAGTGACTTTTAAGGGGCATCTTGACAAATACATGAATAGGATGGGAATAGAGGGATATGGTCCCCAGAAGGATAGGGGGTTTTAGTTCAGACGGGCAGCATGGTCAGTGCAGGCTTGGCGGGCCGAAGGGCCTGTTCCTGTGCTGTAATTTTCTTTGTTCTTTGTTCAGTGTATAATCACTGGGGAATGTCGATTTGCATTCAGGGTATAATCGCCCAGGAAATGTGGGTCTGTGTTTAGTGTATATAATCACCCAGGGAATGTGAGTCTGAGTTTAATGTGTAATCACCCAGGGAATGTGGGTCTGAGTTCAGTATATGATCATTGGGAAATGTGGGGCTATGCTCAGTGTGTAATCACCGGAGGTATCTGCGTCTGTGTTCAGTGTACAATCACCCGGGAATGTGTGTCTGTGTACAGTGCATAATAACAGGGGTCAAAAACCAGACATGCAGGCCCAAAGCAGACACATAAAAGGGTTCACCGTTAGCAAGTCATCAAAAACCATGAACGACATTACAAGAAAATAAAACCAATTAACTCGATGACCCTGACAGTCAAGTACTTGGAAAATTCCAGAAAGTAGCCAGAAAGGTATAAGAATCCTACACTGACAAGGCTCAACCTGAACCCCATTCCCAGCGTATCGAAAGGCACATTAGGACTTGGCAAAGACCAGAGCAGCTTTTCCTCCGATGGAAGAGAAAGAGAGAGAAAGAATCAACCCGTGAAAGGAGAGCGAGAGAGAGAGATACAGGTACAGACCAAAGAATTCGAAGAACCAGTGAAAGTTACGAGTATCTGGGAAGTATTAAAATTTCAAAAAGAATCGAGTAGTTAGAAGTGGAGTTGTTAAAGTTAAAATTTTAAAGTTTAATTCTTACTGTTGTTGTCTTAAGATAAAATTGCGACGTTTTCACTGACAGCTGGCTCATGTGCGTAGTCCATTTTGCCTGGTACACGCAGAGCAGAGGTACTTGGGTAAAATTGTTTCACGTGTCTTAGTCGGGTCCGCAGGGTCCGAGAGATACCCTGAACCAGATAACACGAGGAAAGTGGACTTTCCTCACATTAAGTTGATTTTTCTCTACACCCTAGCTATGACTAACACTACATTCTGCACTCTCTCCTTCCCTTCTCTACGAACAGTACGCTTTGTCTGTATAGCACGCAAAAAAAAACTTTTCACTATATACATGTGACAATAATAAATCAAATCAAAAGGTGGGTCTGTGTTCAGTGTGTAATCACTGGGAAATGTGGGTCTGTGTTCAGTAATCATGATGTGGAGATGCCGGCGTTGGACTGGGGTGAACACAGTAAGAGTTTTAACAACATCAGGTTAAAGTCCAACAGGTTTATTTGGTAGCAAACACCATTAGCTTTCGGAGCACTGCTCCTTCGTCAGATGTGGGTCTGTGTTCAGTAATCACCCAGGGAGTGTGCATCTGTATTCAGTGTGTAATCACTGGGGAATGTGGGTTTGTAATCACAGGGAAATGTAGACCTGTGTTCAGTGTGTAATCCCTGGGGAATGTGGGTCTGTGTTCAGTGTATAATCCCCGGGGAATGTGGGTCTGGGTTCAGTGTATAATCCCTGGGGAATGTGGGCCTGGGTTCAGTGTGTAATCCCTGGGGAATGTGGGTCTGTGTTCAGTGTATAATCCCCGGGGAATGTGGGTCTGTGTTCAGTGTATAATCCCTGGGGGATGTGGGTCTGGGTTCAGTGTGTAATCCCTGGGGAATGTGGGTCTGGGTTCAGTGTGTAATCCTTGGGGAATGTGGGTCTGTGTTTAGTGTGTAATCCCTGGGGAATGTGTTTCTGTGTTCAGTGTATAATCCCCGGGGAATGTGGATCTGTGTTCAGTGTGTAATCCCTGGGGAATGTGGGCTTGTGTTCAGTGTGTAATCCCTGGGGAATGTGGTTCTGTGTTCAGTGTATAATCCCCGGGGAATGTGGGTCTGTGTTCAGTGTGTAATCCCTGGGAAATGTGGGTCTGGGTTCAGTGTATAATCCCTGGGGAATGTGGGTCTGTGTTCAGTGTGTAATCCCTGGGGAATGTGGGTCTGTGTTCAGTGTGTAATCCCTGGGGAATGGGGGTATGTGTTCAGTGTATAATCCCTGGGGAATGGGGGTATGTGTTCAGTGTATAATCCCTGGGCAATGTGGGTCTGGGTTCAGTGTGTAATCCCTGGGGAATGTGGGTCTGTGTTCAGTGTGTAATCCCTGGGGAATGTGGGTCTGTGTTCAGTGTGTAATCCCTGGGGAATGTGGATCTGTGTTCAGTGTATAATCCCTGGGGAATGTGGTTCTGTGTTCAGTGTATAATCCCCGGGGAATGTGGGTCTGGGTTCAGTGTGTAATCCCTGGGGAATGTGGGTCTGTGTTCAGTGTATAATCCCTGGGGAATGTGGCCTTGTGTTCAGTGTATAATCCCTGGGGAATGTGGGTCTGGGTTCAGTGTGTAATCCCTGGGGAATGTGGGCTTGTGTTCAGTGTATAATCCCTGGGGAATGTGGGTCTGGGTTCAGTGTATAATCCCTGGGGAATGTGGGTCTGTGTTCAGTGTGTAATCCCTGGGGAATGTGGGTCTGTGTTCAGTGTATAATCCCTGGGGAATGTGGGTCTGGGTTCAGTGTGTAATCCCTGGGAAATGTGTGTCTGTGTTCAGTGTATAATCCCTGGGGAATGTGGATTGTGTTCAGTGTATAATCCCTGGGGAATGTGGGTCTGGGTTCAGTGTATAATCCCCGGGGAATGTGGTTCTGTGTTCAGTGTATAATCCCCAGGGAATGTGGTTCTGTGTTTAGTGTGTAATCCCTGGGGAATGTGGTTCTGTGTTTAGTGTGTAATCCCTGGGGAATGTGGTTCTGTGTTTAGTGTGTAATCCCTGGGGAATGTGGGTCTGTGATCAGTGTTTAATCCCTGGGGAATGTGGGCTTGTGTTCAGTGTATAATCCCTGGGGAATGTGGGCTTGTGTTCAGTGTATAATCCCTGGGGAATGTGGGTCTGGGTTCAGTGTGTAATCCCTGGGGAATGTGGGTCTGGGTTCAGTGTGTAATCCCTTGGGAATGTGGGTCTGTGTTCAGTGTATAATCCCTGGGGAATGTGGCCTTGTGTTCAGTGTATAATCCCTGGGGAATGTGGGTCTGGGTTCAGTGTGTAATCCCTGGGGCATGTGGGCTTGTGTTCAGTGTATAATCCCTGGGGAATGTGGGTCTGGGTTCAGTGTATAATCCCTGGGGAATGTGGGTCTGTGTTCAGTGTGTAATCCCCGGGGAATGTGGGTCTGTGTTCAGTGTATAATTCCTGGGGAATGTGGGTCTGGGTTCAGTGTGTAATCCCTGGGAAATGTGTGTCTGTGTTCAGTGTATAATCCCTGGGGAATGTGGATTGTGTTCAGTGTATAATCCCTGGGGAATGTGGGTCTGGGTTCAGTGTATAATCCCCGGGGAATGTGGTTCTGTGTTCAGTGTATAATCCCCAGGGAATGTGGTTCTGTGTTTAGTGTGTTATCCCTGGGGAATGTGGTTCTGTGTTTAGTGTGTAATCCCTGGGGAATGTGGTTCTGTGTTTAGTGTGTAATCCCTGGGGAATGTGGGTCTGTGATCAGTGTTTAATCCCTGGGGAATGTGGGCTTGTGTTCAGTGTATAATCCCTGGGGAATGTGGGTCTGGGTTCAGTGTGTAATCCCTGGGGAATGTGGGTCTGGGTTCAGTGTATAATCCCTGGGGAATGTGGGTCTGTGTTTAGTGTGTAATCCCTGGGGAATGTGGGTCTGTGTTCAGTGTGTAATCCCTGGGGAATGTGGGTCTGGGTTCAGTGTATAATCCCTGGGAAATGTGGGTCTGGGTTCAGTGTGTAATCCCTGGGGAATGTGGGTCTGTGTTTAGTGTGTAATCCCTGGGCAATGTGGGTCTGGGTTCAGTGTGTAATCCCTGGGGAATGTGGGTCTGGGTTCAGTGTGTAATCCCTGGGGAATGTGGGTCTGTGTTCAGTGTGTAATCCCTGGGGAATGTGGGTCTGGGTTCAGTGTGTAATCCCTGGGCAATGTGGGTCTGGGTTCTGTGTGTAATCCCTGGGGAATGTGGGCTTGTGTTCAGTGTATAATCCCTGGGGAATGTGGGCTTGTGTTCAGTGTATAATCCCTGGGGAATGTGGGTCTGGGTTCAGTGTGTAATCCCTGGGAAATGTGGGCTTGTGTTCAGTGTATAATCCCTGGGGAATGTCGGCTTGTGTTCAGTGTATAATCCCTGGGGAATGTGGGTCTGGGTTCAGTGTGTAATCCCTGGGGATGTGGGTCTGGGTTCAGTGTGTAATCCCTGGGGAATGTGGGTCTGGGTTCAGTGTGTAATCCCTGGAGATGTGGGTCTGGGTTCAGTGTGTAATCCCTGGGGAATGTGGGTCTGTGTTCAGTGTGTAATCCCTGGGGATGTGGGTCTGGGTTCAGTGTGTAATCCCTGGGGAATGTGGGTCTGGGTTCAGTGAACACTAACCCAGGGAATGTGGGTCTGGGTACACTGTATAATCACTTGGAAATGTGGTATGTGCTCAGTGTACACAGACTGACACTCCCCGGGTGATTAGACACTGAACATGGACCACAGACCCACATTTCCCAGGGACTATACACGCTACACAGTCCAACATTCACAGCAGTATTATCACTGAATGCATACCCACAATCCCTGGGAATCATGCACTAAACACAGACTCATCTTGCCGTAATAAGTACACACTGAATATGGTCCACATTCCTCTGGTGATTACACTCTGAACATGGCCCCACTTTCCCTGATTATAAACTGGACATGTACCAGTTCAGTGTATAATCACCGTGCGATTGTTGGTCTGCGTAGTGTATGTACTCCCTGGGAAATGTGGGTCTGTTCAGTGTGTACTCACTGGGAAATGTGGGTCTGTGTTCAATGTATAATCCCTGGGGAATTTGGGACTGTGTTCAGTGTATGATCGATCACCTGTTGAATGAACATCTGTGTGCAAAGTATAATCACTGGGAAGTATGGGTCTGTCAGTGTATACTCACCCGGGGAATGTGGCTCTGTCAGTGTATACTCACCCGGGGAATGTGGCTCTGTCAGTGTATACTCACCCGGGGAATGTGGGTCTGTGTTCAATGTTTAATCACCCAGGGAATGTGGGTCTTTGCAGTTCCTGTATGTTCAGAGTAAGGGTTAATCACTGTATAACTCTTTACAATTCCTGTTTCAGAATAAAGATTAATCACTGTATACCTCTTTACAGTTCCTGTTTCAGAGTTAGGATTAATCAAAGTATAACTCTTTACAGTTCCTGTTTGTTCAGTAACTAAGTGGTTCCCAACATACAGTTTTCTTTTTCAAAGCGTTTTGATAAGATGAGAGTCCTAGATGTAGCCTCATATTACTTCAATGTTAATAGCTTTGACTCAATTGAGGAAGAGTTGTTTTAGCCTGTTGCATCATCATAAACTTGTAGAGGCTGAGTGTGCTTTTAGATGAAGCATCAGAGATTACATTGTCCCACACAAGAGGAATCTTTGCAATTCCTGCAACAGCTGTATTTCAGTTCTCAGAGACAGCCTGATTCACGTTAGGTATGGGACAGCAGGGGAATATTCAGACACACTTCATTGCCAGCAGCCCATGGGGGCGGACCCCTCCAGTAATGGGTGATTTTTCCTACAAATATTTCCTCAAGGGAGGAACAGGGCTCCCAGTGTTACCTGTCACTATGTATAAAATATATCATCTACAACATTACCGTCTAACTAGCCTGCACCACAACAGAAACTACACAGGCTTTCCAGCAACATACACAGTCCTGGATTCAGACACTGCAATGTACGTGATTAGTGGCAACATCTAGTCAAAGGTAAAAATGAAAGTATTTTGTATTTATATGATGTCTGGGACATCCAAAAGCACCTCACAGCCAATAAACTACTCCTGAAGCCTAGTCTCTGTTATAATGTGTGAAATAATTGTTTTGGCAGATAAGGCAAAGGAGAATCCAAAGAGCTTCTACAAATACATAAAGAGCAAAAGAGTAACAAGGGAGAGAGTAGGGCCTCTTAAGGATCAACAAGGTCATCTATGTGCGGAGCCACAAGAGATGGGTGAGATCTGAAATGAATATTTCTCATCAGTATTTACTGTTGAGAAAAGCATGGATGTTAGGGAACATGGGGAAATAAATAGTGATGTCTTGAGGAGTGTACATATTACAGAGGAGGTGGTGCTGGAAGTCTTAAAGCGCATCAAGGTAGATAAATCCCCGGGACCTGATGAAGTGTATCCCAGAACATTGTGGGAGGCTAGGGAGGAAATTGCAGGTCCCCTAGCCGAGATATTTGAATCATCGATAGTCACGGGTGAGGTGCCTGAAGATTGGAGAGTGGCAAATGTTGTGCCTTTGTTTAAAAAGGGCTGGGAACTACAGGCCAGTGAGCCTCACATCTGTGGTGGGTAAATTGTTGGAAGGTATTTTGAGAGACAGGATCTACAGGCATTTAGAAATGCAAGGACTGTTTAGGGACAGTCAGCATGGCTTTGAGTGGAAAATCATGTCTCACAAACTTGATTGAGTTTTTTGAAGGGGTAACCAAGAAGGTAGATGAAGGCAGTGCAGTTGATGTTGTCTACATGGACTTTAGCAAGGCCTTTGACAAGGTACCGCATGGTAGGTTGTTGCATAAGGTTAAATCTCACGGGATCCAGGGTGATGTATCTAAATGGATACAAAATTGACTTCTTGACAGAAGCCAGAGGGTGGTTGGAGAGAGTTGTTTTTCAAACTGGAGGCCTGTGACCAGCGATGTGCCTCAGGGATCAGTGCTGGGTCCACTGTTATTTGTCATTTATATTAATGATTTGGATGAGAATATAGGAGGCATGGTTAGTAAGTTTGCAGATGACACTAAGATTGGTGGCATAGTGGATAGTGAAGAAAGTTATCTCGGATTGCAACGGGATCTTGATCAATTGGGCCAGTGGGCTGACGAATGGCAGATGGAGTTTAATTTAGACAAATGTGAGGTGATGTATTTTGGTAGATTGAACCAGGGCATGACTTACTCAGTTAATGGTAGGGCGTTGGGGAGAGTTACAGAACAAAGAGATCTAGGGGTACATGTTCATAGCTCCTTGAAAGTGGAGTCACAGGTGGACAGAGTGGTGAAGAAGGCATTCGGCATGCTTGGTTTCATCAGTCAGAACATTGAATACAGAAGTTGGAATGTCTTGTTGAAGTTGTACAAGACATTGGTAAGGCCACACTTGGAATACTGTGAGCACTTCTGGTCACCCTATTATAGAAAGGGTATTATTAAACGAGAAAGAGTGCAGAAAAGATTTACTAGGATGCTACTGGGACTTGATGGATTGAGTTATAAGGAGAGGCTGGATAGACTGGAACTTTTTTCTCTGGAACGTAGAAGCCTGAGGGGTGACCTTATAGAGGTCTATAAAATAATGAGGGGCACAGATCAGCTATAGTCAGTATCTTTTCCCAAAGGTAGGGGAGTCTAAATCTAGAGGGCATAGGTTTAAGGTGAGAGGGGAGAGATACAAAAGTGTCCAGAGGGGCAATTTTTTAAACACAGAGTGGTGTGTCTGGAACAAGCTACCAGAGGTAGTAGTATAGGCGGGTACAATTTTGTCTTTTAAAAAGCATTTAGACAGTTACATGGGTACGATGAGTATAGAGGGATATGGGCCAAATGCGAGCAATTGGGATTAGCTTAGGGGTTTTAAAAAAAAGGGCGGCATGGACAAGTTGGGCCGAAGAGCCTGTTTCCATGCTGTAAACCTCTAGGACTCTATGACTCTATGTGGCAATTAGTACACAGCAAAATCCCAGAATGAGGAAATGATTGTTATAACCATTGCTGTTTGAAGGATAAATACCCACCAGGAAACCAGGCACCCTATGGGATCTTATACATGTTCTGAATAAAGTGAACAGGGCCTTGGTTTAACTTTTAATCGAAAGGGTTGCAGTTCTGGCACTGCAGCAGCCCCTCGACACTGCTCTGGAGTGGCAGCCTGGATTATATGCTCAAATCTTGCTGTGGACTTGAACTTCTGGCCTAATTTAGAGGTAAACACAGTAAGAAGTTTAACAACACCAGGTTAAAGTCCAACAGGTTTATTTGGTAGCAAAAGCCACACAAGCTTTCGAGGCTCTGAGCCCCTTCTTCAGGTGAGTGGGAATTCTGTTCACAAACAGAACTTATAAAGACACAGACTCAATTTACATGAATAATGGTTGGAATGCGAATACTTACAACTAATCCAGTCTTTAAGAAACAAAACAATGGGAGTGGAGAAAGCATCAAGACAGGCTAAAAAGATGTGTATTGTCTCCAGACAAGACAGCCAGTGGAACTCTGCAGGTCCACGCAACTGTGGGAGTTACAAATAGTGTGACATAAACCGGGATATTGGGTTTATGTCACACTATTTGTAACCCCCACAGTTGCGTGGACCTGCAGAGTTCCACTGGCTGTCTTGTCTGGAGACAATACACATCTTTTTAGCCTGTCTTGATGCTCTCTCCACTCCCATTGTTTTGTTTCTTAAAGACTGGATTAGTTGTAAGTATTCGCATTCCAACCATTATTCATGTAAATTGAGTCTGTGTCTTTATAAGTTCTGTTTGTGAACAGAATTCCCACTCACCTGAAGAAGGGGCTCAGAGCCTCGAAAGCTTGTGTGGCTTTTGCTACCAAATAAACCTGTTGGACTTTAACCTGGTGTTGTTAAACTTCTTACTGTGTTTACCCCAGTCCAACGCCGGCATCTCCACATCATGACTAATTTAGAGGTGACAGTGCTACTCACTACTAGATAGTGAGTGCAAGGAGAGGAAAGAATGAAAGTGAATTCCGAGTGGGCACTGTGCTTCTGTGGAGCTGGATAGCAGAGACATTACGGTTCTGAGCTGGGTTGGGGAATGCAACTCCTAACCTAGCCAGTAACCTCTGAGCAGGGGAAGGGTGAAGACAAGGCTGGACTCTGTTGTAACACTCCTTTTGCTATTATCTAGCAAGCTACTGACCTTCACTATCTAGGTCACACACGAAGAAAGGTGGTTGGCCTGAGGTGGCTTAGATGTGATGTGGGGGAGTGATTTGCATAAATGATCCCCTCAGAGGTGAGTATGGGAGGATGAGAGACAGTTTTTTCTTTAATTCATTTGTGGGGCATGGGGGGGTCACTGGCTGGCCAGCATTTATTGCCCATCCCTGGTTGCCCTTGAGAAGGTGGTGGTGAGCCGCCTTCTTGAATCACTGATACAACTGAATTGCTTGCTAGGTTATTTCAGAGGGCAGTTGAGAGTTACTATGACTCTGGAGTCACACGTAGGCCAGACCAGGCAAGAACAGCAGATTTCTTCTCTAAAGGACATTAGTGAACCAGATGGGTTTTTCTGACAATCGACAATGGTTTCATGGTCATCAGTAGATTCTTAATTCCAAATATTTTTAATTCCACCATCTTCCATGGCAGGATTTGAACCTGGGTGCCCAAAACATTAGCTGAGTTTCTGGATTAATAGTCTAGCGATAATACCACTAGGCCATTGCCTCCCCGAAGGAAGCAAAAGGATTGAATAAAAGCAACCAATTCACCAAGTTCAGAGTGGTGTGCAGAATAAGAGAATGTTTTAATAGTGCAGACATTAGGGGACCCATCTGATCGGGACAATGATTACAATTACTGATCATCAGGATACAATCTATTCACATAGGAATCCTTTCACAGTGTGAGGGGAAATCACAGCTTCCAACAGATTAACAATGCAAAGTACACAGATGGTACACTTGATCTGGCCCACACGCCTTCCAGTGAAATAATCTCAGATTGGTGCCTTTCACAGTGATAATCTGCAGCCAGGTCTATTTCCAAACACCAGTGTGCATCTGTCCTACCTTTCACAATGGATTTTACCCAGAATGTCAAGGGCAACCCCAGCTAATGGTGGCTGTTAGGAGACAGAGGCTTTTGCAGTTGCTGTGTGTGAACCTACCATAGAATCAGGCTATCAGCCATACCTGCCCCAACCTCCAAATGAACCATAAGCAGAGGAGGCAAGCTGCTGTCCATCTCAATCGCCAACTGAGGGACACATACAGCTCTTGGATTGTCAATCTGCAGTCAGCAATATTCAGTGCGCAAAAGTGGTTTTACAAATAATTTAGTGCAGTTTGTCTGGGGAAGACCTTGAGCCAGAATGACCATACTGAGTGACATGGTCAGTGAGGAAGGCCTAGGGCAGAGCCGATCAGTTCAGTAAAGGTCACTCAGTGTGGTCAGTGACAGAAGCCTGGGACAGACTTCAGTGTATTACTGTGAGGTCTGGGAAGAGGTTGAGGTTGAGAGGCCTGTCAGTTCTCCCATTTCTCAGATAGCCACAGAGTTGCTAGTAAAGGACTAATATCCCAATGGCCTAAAATGTTCCTGATGGTCAGAATTCTTTGTTTAATCTCAACACTACCATTATGATGGTGAATTCAGTCAGTATCGTTTGGCTGTAGCTTGAGCTGCGATTGAAGTTAACCTGCCTGAAACTCATCAATGGAAGGGGAATCCTGAATATTTCTGATCAGTTTCATCACCCCAGAAAAAGCTCTTTTAAATTGTTAGTGTCTGTAGTGTGAAGTAGCAAGAACGATTAAAGTAGCCAATCCAACACCTGTACAGTAGCACTAACCAAACTGCAGCAGAAAGTAAACATCATTTTGCTCCTTTGGTAAAAGGCACCTGGAGCTCCTGGTAAATGATCAGGGCGTGGATCTCACGCTGGCAGTGAGTGAAGGCCACTCAGAACTTCACCTGCAGCAAGTAGCGAAGGCGAGCCTGGCTCTCTTTGTAGATGACATATTCACTCTGAGAAAAGAAGCTTTCCTTCTGCAGCTTCATCTGCATTGGCACCCCCTGGGGAACGATAACTTTCTTCTCTTCGAGAATTATCTCCGTGTCCTGAGAACAATCTTCAGAGAACAAGGCAGAGAAAAGAAAAAAACATGTATTTTCTCCTTTTACTTTTCAAATACTTGACCCTTAACACAATGTCCATATCTGTGCCAGCTGAGACTTTCAGATCTCTAACACTTAAATTGAAGTTCATGGATATGGCATCAACACAGGAAGAGACCATTTGGGCCATCATGTCCCTGCTGGCTGTCTGCAAAACAACTCACCAAGTGCCACACCCCTGCTTTTTCCCCATTGCTCTGCAAAGTTTTCCTTTTTGATAATCAATTTTCTTGTGAAAGGTATAATTGAATCCACATCCACCACATTCTGGCGATTCGGTGCGTGTTACTGGGCATAAATCAGTTTACATGATACTGTGCTCTGTCTCTTGATGAAAAGCACTAGTTCAGCCATGGAGACCTAGAAGGTTCCAGGTGTTATCTGTCTCAGCCTGTACTGATCCTTGGATTCAGGAAGGAGATGGAGAACAGATCATCAGTTTGGTCTAATCTCCCAATCATGTTTCATTGGTCACTGCAGACCCAAGGGATTGACAGCCAGACTCAATCTGAATGTAGTTAAATAGCTTAACACTCACTGTCTACTCAAACTGATCAGTCAGGGTGCTATCAGAAGTTGACACAAGCAAGGCCCAAGATGAGGAAGGGGTAAAACTGGGTGTGGGGAGGATGGGGGAAGAACGGAAAATAGGATGTATTGATGGAATGGTAGAGTGTCCATACCTGGCTCAGTTGTGCCACGAGCAACCACACTGTCAAAGCCTTTGGGAGCGGATTTCAACCTGCTGTTATCTTGGAAAATGGAATATTCTTTCCCCAAAGCCACTTCAGTCAGGAACATGACACCAACCTTGTTGGATGTAAACCCAACTACAAAAGAAAACAGAACTGCCTTAGTGCAATATTAGCTCTGGTTCAGCATAATCCATATGTGAGATAAAAAATAAATGGTCAAAGCATCTGATTTTAGTGACAATGAGTATAGGATAAAGGTAAACCAGAAGAGAACGCCCCTGCTCATTTTTGAAATAGTGCTGTGGGTCTTTTACACCCTCTCATAGGGAAGACAGACCCTTGGTATAAAGTCTTGTCCATCTGTGGAAGAGTCCCTCTCGGTACTTAAGTCACTGCGCTGGGATTCAAACCAATTAGCATCTGACTAAGGACAAGGAAGCCACCCGAGCCAGAACTAAATTCTTGAAGCCATGAGCAAGACTACAGCTCTGAAAGAGTCAACTTTCCCAAAATCTCCCTCTGGATCATGGATCTATCTGTTTCAAGAAGACGACCAACATCCTGGTACCTAAGAAAAACCAAGCATCATGCCTTAATGACTATCGGCTGGTGGCTCTGACATCCATCATTATGAAGTGCTTCGAAAGATTAGTCATGGCACAAATCAATTCCAGCCTCCTGGACTACCTGGATCCGCTACAGTTTGCCTACCGCTGCAACAGGTCCACAGCAGATGCCATTTCCCTGGCCCTGCACTCAACCCTGGAACACGTAGATAACAAGGACCCTATGTCAGACACCATTATTCCCACAAAACTCATCTCCAAACTCCATGGCCTGGGCCTCAGCACCTCCCTCTGTGACTGGATCCTGAACTTCCTAACTCACAGACCACAATCAGTAAGGATAGACAACAATACCTCCTCCACGATCATCCTCAACACCGGTGTCCCATAAGGCCATGTTCTCAGCCCTCTACTATACTCCTTATACACCTATGACTGTGCGGCCAAATTCCCTGCCAATTTGATTTTCAAGTTTGCTGATGAAACCACTGCAGTGGTTCGGATCTCAAACAATGACGAGACAGAGTACAGGAATGAAATAGAGAATCTGGTGAATCTCTTCCTCAATGTCAACAAAACGAAGGAGATTGACATCGACTTCAGGAAGGGTAAAGGAAAACATGCCCCTGTGTACATCAATGGGGACAAAGTAGAAAGGGTCGAGAGTTTCAAATTTTTAGGTGTCCAGATCACCAACAATCTGTCCTGGTCCCCCCATGCTGACATTATAGTTAAGAAAGCCCACCAACGCCTCTACTTTCTCAGAAGACTAAGGAAATTTAGCATGTCAGCTACGACTCTCTCCAACTTTTACAGATGCACCATCGAAAGCATTCTTTCTGGTTGTATCACAGCTCGGTATGGCTCCTGCTCTGCCCAAGACTACAAGGAACTACAAAAGGTCGTGAGTGTAGCCCAATCCATCACACAAACCAGCCTCCCATTCATTGGCTCTGTCGACAATTCCCGTTGCCTCGGAAAAGCAGCCAGCATAATTAAGGACCCCGTGCACCTCGGACATTCTCCTTTCACCTTCTTCCGTCGGGAAAAAGATACAAAAGTCTGAGGTCACATACCAACTGACTCAAGAACAGCTTCTTCCCTGCTGCTGTCAGACTTTTGAATGGACCTACCTTGCGTTAAGTTGATCTTTCTCTACACCCTAGCTATGACTGTAACACTACATTCTGCACTCTCTCGTTCCCTTCTCTATGAATGGTATGTTTTGTCTGTATAGTGTGCAAGAAACAATACTTTTCACTGTATGTTAATACATGTGACAATAATAAATCAAATCAAATTCAACAGACATCCGTTACAATTCTTCCACATATGGATCCCGGCCTCTTGAGCAGCATTAGGCCTCGCCCCCATACCGGCATGAACCCCCCACGGCACTCTGTGAGGCACAGAGTGCCGAATATCCATCTCACTAAGTACGCCCAAAAAACATGTGAAAAATCTCCCGTTCTCCCGCCCGTTGGGCCCTTTAAATTTTTGGGGGAAAATTGCCCCCAACTCTGCAGGTCTCCGAATCTGCTGCTGGCTGTTTATTTGATATATTCTGCTCAGCACCACTCCCCACCCACACCCCCAAAGAGGTAAGTATCCTGCTATTGTGAAATGGAAAGTGCACACTAATCAGAATTGCAGCATTACAATTACTGAATAATTCATACATTTTCCTACACCCAACATAAATGATGCATAATGTGGCAACACATGTTGCACTCATAAAAGCAGAATCAAAGGTTTCATAGTATTGATTGATTTATAATCAATTTTTATGAAGTCCATTTAAAATGGTAAAATACTAAATATAATTTTCTTACCTAAATATTCATCTAAACACAAGAAAATTAATGATTTTACAGTCTGGATGATTAAGTGTTGTCTCATGATGATGTTAATACTATTTCTATCTACTTAAATGGATTTGTGTTACCAGGATGGCATTTTGCATCACCAAATGGTTACATTACAGCACAAAAGGCCATTCGGTCCATCGTGCATGTGCTGGCTGTCTGTAAAGAAGCAATTCACCACCATCGCCCGTGGCCCTGCACATTCTCTCTTTTCAGATCCAATTCCCAATTGAACTTGCCTCCACTGTGACCCACAGGCTGAAGATTCAATGGCTATGGAGATCTGCTTCACACAGAGTCCTGATGTTGTCGTAAGACCTCCATTTACAACTCAAACCACTTTTATATTTGATGATTTTGCAGTTCTTGTGATAGGAGAGTGACCTTGGCTTCCTGGGTTTAAACTTTAAAATATACCAGTATATTCCAGCATATGGGCCCAAGAAAACCAGAGTCTACAAATCAGTCAACGTGATAAAGACGACAATTTTAATACACAGAATTCATTCTCCGACAACCAAAACTACAGAACCAACCAATATAAAAGTACAAAACTCAATTTTCTTCTTTTTGGGCATGTCAATCAGCTTTAATTTGGAATGGAAGCAAAAATAAATTCAATGAAAAAGTGATACTTGGAGATAAAGAATTTCTGAGTACCACACTTTAGGTCTACTTTTATAACCATCTATAATATAAAATGCAGCTTTATCTGGTCTGTTAAGAGATTAAATAAACCACTAATGAAGTCTACAATCTGTCAGTCTTCATTGGTTTAAGTTTGAAAACAAAATCACGATTTTTCTACCAAATCTCTTGATTCTTAAAGAGTTTGTTTCTTGATTTACTAGGTAGGTATTAGTATTCCTGGTGTACATACATCCAAAGCTTTCTCTGGAATAATCCCCTTCAAATTGGACCCTTTATTTTATTTTGCCTCTCACTCTTCCTCTCAAAACATATCACTTCACATCTCTGGTGAAATTACATTTGCCATGTGCCTGTCCATTTCACCAGCCTGTCTATATCATAGAACATAGAGCATAGAACATAACAGCGCAGTACAGGCCCTTTAGCCCTCGATGTTGCGCCGACCAGTGGAACCAATCTAAAGTCCCTCTAATCTACACTATTCCAATATCATCCATATGTTTATCCAATAACCATTTGAATGCTCTTAATGTTGACGAGTCCACTACTGCTGCAGGCAGGGCATTCCACGCCCTTACTACTCTCTGAGTAAAGAACCCACCTCTAACATCTGTCCTATATCTCTCACCGCTCAATTTAAAGCTATGTCCCCTCATGCTAGCCAACACCATCCGAGGAAAAAGGCTCTCACTATCCACCCTATCTAATCCTCTGATCATCTTGTATGCCTCTATTAAGTCACCTCTTAACCTTCTTCTCTCTAACGAAAACAACCTCAAGCCCCTCAGCCTTTCCTCATACGATTTTCCCACCATACCAGGCAACATCCTGGTAAATCTCCTCTGCACCCTTTCCAACACTTCCACATCTTTCCTATATTTCGGCGACCAGAACTGTACGCAATACTCCAAATGCGGCCGCACCAGAGTTTTGTACAGTTGCAGCATGACCTCCTGGCTCCGAAACTCAATCCCTCTACCAATAAAAGCTAACACACCGTATGCCTTCTTAACAACCCTATCAACCTGGGTGCCAACTTTCAGGGATCCTCCTGAGATTTGTCACTATCCTCCTGATTTTGGAGTTTTGTGTTGATGATCAGTACTGCATGTAGTTAGAATGCTTTGAATTACCATATCCGGCTGACTTGCTGTTTTCAGATGCAAAATAAATTCCACATCCTACACGGCCCCCCGAGTGTGGCATGATCCGCAGCCCGGTTTTCAGAATGGCAGCGACAACTGCAATGTTGGTGCCATGCCAGAGAAGGCGCCGGTTCTCGATATTATTGTGAATCTTGAAACGCTCCCCCTAGAAACATAGGAATAGTCTGGATTAGTGTCTGGAAAATGTCTCCACCTGGTGACACTTACACCTCAACTCCTGTGAAATCTTACACCTCAACTCCTATCAGTGAAATCATGGAATCCTACAGTGCAGAAGGAGGCCATTCGGCCCATCAAGTCTGCACCAACCACAATCCCACCTAGGCCCTATCCCCATAACCCCATGCATTTTACCTGAGCTAATCCCCCTGACACTAAGGGGCAATTTAGCATGGCCAATCAATCTAACCTGCATATCTTTGGACTGTGGGAGGAAACCGGAGGAAATCCACACAGACACGAGGAGAATGTGCAAACTCCACAGACAGTGACCCAAGCTGGGAATCGAACCCGGGTCTCTGGTGCCGTGAGACAGCAATGCTAATCACTGCGCCGCCGTGCTCTCATCATCTTTACGTATTCTCCTGAGCAATGGATCATCATTACAAATTTTTCTTCCCAGTATGACCATCAGCAGGTACAGCACGGGGTTAGATACAGAGTAAAACTGTATCTCCACTGTCCCCATCAAAAACTCCAAGGACAGGTGTAGCATGGGGTTAGATACAGAGTAAAGCTCCAACTACACTGTCCCCATCAAACACTCCTAAAATTCAATCCAATCTCAAACAGATTCCAGACTGAACATTTTTGGATTTAATTCCGTTCTAGTTGCACAAATGGAACTGATATATACTCCATGCTTTTCTCAGGGTATGGACTAAGCACTATTCGAGAAAGATACAAGGGAAAGGGAGTATCCTATAAGTTCTAAGGTCATGCCACAGACATATCTCCTTCCATTTCCTAATCATGTATACATATGAACAAGGGGCACGATTGTGGCCATTTGACCCCACATTTATCTAACTAACTAGTTGCAGCTACAAGCAGAGCCTGTATAAGCCCTGTTTTAAAGCAGGTCTAAAACTCAGCTGCTTCCAATCCAAACAGCAACATTCAGGTAATCACCAGATTAAAAGAAGACTAGCCTTTAAATCGAAATTAATCCTTAATTAAACACTTAAACTCCCTCAGTCACCAAACTTCAGCGCTCTCCTGCAGTTCAAAGCAGCACTCCAGTGTAGACCTCACCTATTCACCTTCACTCAATCCTGTTCTGAATAAGTCATATTGAACTCAAAAATTTAACACAGTTTCTCTCTCCACAGGTGCTGCCAGGTCTGTGGAATTTTTTCAGCATTTTCACTTTTTATTACTGAATCCCCCATGCCATATCCTGTTAGTCAGCATTGAACTGATTTTAGTTTAGCTTTGTTCTGGAGATTCTTTTATGGGTTTGTCTTTCCTTTCTGTCTCATTGATTAAACTTGTCCCCGATGTCACCTGGTACCCTCCAGTGGGAATTGCTTCCTGCAGCCCCGTGAGGAGAGGAAGGGCCAATTTGTGGCCGCAAAGGTCCTGGCGACACTTACCTCAGTCGATCTTTATTCTCTGCGTGTTGGAGCTGATAGTCACAACACAAATATTGTCCCTGCACTAAACCTGTGTGGAGCTCTGACCACTGCCTGCAAGCTCACCTCTTGTTCTCTGTCCAGCTTCCAAACGTTGAGAATTTTGATTTGTTTGTAGCCACCGCCAGTCACATCCACATATTTCTTAATAATCTGCAATGAAACAAAACATTGGATGGGCCCCAATAGAAAAGGCTGGAGTGAGCGGGGTGTTGCCAGGTGAAGTGGGAGGGTGGAGCTGACAATGAAAGCAATTACCCTTCTTCTCCATCAACAGAACTTAAACAAGGAGGCTGCAGAGACTGATAGGAACACAGCAAATATTCGGCCCCTTGATCCTGCTCCATCACTCAACCTGATCGTCGCTGATCTTGTATTTTAATGCCCCTTTTCCTACTATCTCCATATCCCTTAATGTCTTTACTATCCAGAAGCCTATCAATCAATCTCTCTTGAACAGATTCAGTGACTGGACCTCCACAACCCTCCAGGGTGAGGTATTCCAAAAATTTACCTCCTCATCGTGGTCCTAAACTGCCTAGCTCTTATGGTTTTAGACCCTCCATGATGTAGAGATGCCGGCGTTGGACAGGGGTAAGCACAGTAAGAAGTCTCACGACACCAGGTTAAAGTCCAACAGGTTTATTTGGTGGCACAAGCTTTTGGAGCACTGCCCCTTCATCAGATGAGTGGACACTCCAGCCAGTGAAAACACCCTTGCTTCATCTACTTTGTCAAGCCTTGCAAGAATTTAGTTTGTTTCAATGAGATCACCTCTTGTTCCTCTAAACTTCAGAGAATAAGGGCTCAGTTTCCTTAATCTCTCCTCATATGACATTCCTGCCATCCCAGGAATCCATCTGGTGAATGTTTGATGCACTCCCTCTATGGTATAAAGACCAAAACAGTACTCAATACTCCAAATGCGGGCTCACCAGGACTCTATATAATTGTAGCAAGATATCCTTACTGCTCTTGCACTAAAAGCCAAATAGAATTTTGGAAGGTGGCTGGGATTAATGATGTGAATGAAAATAATACTAACAGAATCAATCCCCTGTACTCCCAGGGCAGGGCCAGTGGCAGCATCAGGTACTCCCAGGCAGCTGTAACAATCCTGAAACCTCCTCATGTTTCTCCTTTGAAATAATACTACAGGATTGCTGACAGTGTAACACTCCCACAATACCGCACTGGAGTGTCTGCCCTGATTTTTGTGCTCAAATCCTGGAGTGGGATTTGAACCCAAAACCTCATGACTCAGATGAGAGTGCATCACTACTATCACACCGTCAGGGGGTTTTCAATGCTGTATGAAGTGAGACAGAAGTGTGGTTTCCTGTGTAGGAATGGTAACATGTGAATTGGATGTGGACTATGCAGGAGGTGTGAAGCGTTATTCTGTTCTAAAGTTATTGACCCATAGGGCTGGATTGTCACTGCCAAGGTGGATAGCGTGAACCTGGGAAATTCCTGACCCACGCCCTCCCCCATCGTCCCCACGCCACTTTCACTGTCGCTTGGGCAGATGATAAAAACACCTCTCACAATCTAAAACAGTTCTCACTCATATATATTTGATAATGAAAAAAGCTCCTATTTGCAAAACCCATTCAAAACTTCTAAATCTCCTCAAGTGGTTAATACCTTAAACAAATTCTATCCAGACCCCACATCAAATAAAGCTAATTCTTGATGTAGAAAACTACTGATCTCAGTATTGAACACACTCAACTGAGCCTCTACTGCCCTGGTGCAGAAAGTTCCAAAGATTCACCATCCTTGGAGTGAAGAAATTCCTCCTCACCTCAGTCTCAATGCCTATCCCCTTATTCTGACACTGATTCTAGATACCCCAGTTAGGGGAAGCATTGTTCCTGTATTTATCAGAATTTTATATGTCTGAATGAGATCACTGCAGTGTATTCTAAACTTCAAAGAATAAAGGCCCAATCTAATTATTCCTCATAGGACAATCCCTCCATCCCAGGAATTAATTTCACTCCCTCTGTGGCAAATACATATTTCTTTAGGTAAGAGGACCTAAACTTTCAATCAAACCGTGAACTAAGAACACCACGTTAAGATAATTGTAGCTTTTGAAACTCAGTCAAGCATTCATAATGGCATATTACTAGAGAAATGTCAAGAAAAATCTCTATTGAAACTACATGAACAGATGGTAATGATTTTTAAGCTACATCAAATGGCCTGCCAGTCAAATCAGTCCAGCAGAGCGTTAGTTTAAACTCTCACAAACAGCTTAAACTTTTTTTTCCGTGTTTAAAAAGTGTAAGATTTTTAAAAGTTCATATCATGACAATTAAGCAGATCTTATCCACCCTTCAAAATCATTTACATATCTCCATCAATTTGTGACCCCCACAACATGGGTTAAGGATTTTGAAATAGCCAAAGTGGGCTCTGTTTGAAGTAAGCACTGGGTTCAAATGGCACTGCTGAATTTGAGTTTCCCTCCTGTGTCCCTTCCCCCACTATCAAAAATTGGACCCGTCAGAAATGGGGGCGGGACTTCCGTGTCCAAGTCCTGTACACAATTTTTAAAGGTCTACGGAGTTGGCCAGATTGCATGAAAACCTTGCGTGTAGAGTTATTACAGCACAGAGGAGGTCACATGGCCCCTATACCTCTTAACTACACTACTTTTCAAATTTTGCATCCCTTATTCAAAGTAATTGAGTGGTTAAAAGTAAAGTCTCGTTAGATTAGCTAATCGTCATTGAGGCCAGAAAGGACTTCAAGCTAAAGAGTCCTGTGAGCAAGTTGCTTACTTGTCTCACATTAAACTTTCTACCGAACGCGATCACGATCTGCATTCTGTTAGCACTGGGCATGTGTTAGTTCCATGCTAGTTCTGAGCACTTTATTTCAAACTAGGAAACCAGGATCATTTTAATTCTAGGTCACCGGTCAGAGATCTCAAATATTCAATCATTGATCCAACACTATTGTATTTTAGAATGCTACCCAATTATCTGATGAATTTGATTGGCTGCTCTGGTTCCTGTTCTGTTGGTATGATATTTTAAGCTTAAAGAGACTTTGGGAGTATTTACTGAGATAAAGGTAGGTTTCAATGGCTTTTACTGAGGTAAAGGTGGGATTTAAAGGTTTACGCTGGAGGTGAGGGGAGCTGGGATTTCAGGAGTATTTACAAAGAACAATACAGCACAGAAACAGGCCCTTCGGCCCTCCAAGTCTGCACCGATCATGTGTTCCTAACTAGACCATCCGTTTGTATCTCTCTATTCCCAGTCTGTTCATGTGGCTATCTAGATAAGACTTAAATGATCCTAGCGTGTCTGCCTCAACCACCTTGCTTGGTAGTGCATTCCAGGCCCCCACCACCCTCTGTGTAAAATACGTCCCCCGCATATCTGTATTGAACCTTGCCCCCCTTTACCTTGAACTTGTGACCCCTTGTGTTTGTCATTTCTGACCTGGGAAAAAGCTTTCAACTGTTCACCCTATCTATGCCTTTCATAATTTTATAAACTTCTATTAGGTCGCCCCTCATCCTCCGTCTTTCCAGGGAGAACAACCCTAGTTTACTCAATCTCACCTCATAGCTAAGACCCTCCATACTAGGCAACATCCTGGTAAACCTTTTTCTGCACTATCTCCAAAGTCTCCACGTCCTTCTGGTAGTGTGGCGACCAGAACTGGACGCAGTATTCCAGATGTGGCCGAACCGACGTTCTTTATAACTGTAACATCATATATCAACTTTTATACTCTATGCCCCATCCAATAAAGGCAAGCATGCCATATGCCTTCTTCACCACCTTTTCCACCAGTGTTGCCACCTTTAAGGATCTGTGGATTTGCACACCCAGATCCCTCTGTGTGTCTATACTCCTGATGGTTCTGCCATTTATTGTATAGCTCCCCCCTGCATTAGATCTACCAAAATGCATCACTTCGCATTTATCTGGATTAAATTCCATCTGCCATTTCTCTGCCCAATTTTCCAGCCTATCTATATCCTGCTGTATTCTCTGACAATGTTCATCACTATCCACAACTCCAGCAATCTTTGTGTCGTCCGCAAACTTACTGATCACATCAGCTACATCTTCCTCCAAATCATTTATATATATCACAAACAGAAGAGATCCCAGTACAGAGCCC
The DNA here is from genome assembly GCF_964213995.1 of Mustelus asterias. Classification (NCBI taxonomy): domain Eukaryota; kingdom Metazoa; phylum Chordata; class Chondrichthyes; order Carcharhiniformes; family Triakidae; genus Mustelus; species Mustelus asterias. The sequence continues at coordinate 93,089,352 of NC_135803.1, read as the reverse complement.
TGCGGAACACCACTAGTCACAGCCGTCCAATCAGAAAAAGACCCCTCCACTGCTACTCTCTGTCTTCTATGGCCAAGCCAGTTCTGTACCCATCTAGCTAGTTCACCTTTGATCCCGTGAGATTTAACCTTTTGCACCAGCCTGCCATGAGGGACCTTGTCAAATGCTTTACTAAAATCCATGTAGATGACATCCACGGCCCTTTCCTTGTCAATCATTTTTGTCACCTCCTCAAAAAACTCAACCAAATTTGTGAGGCATGACCTACTGGAGGAGAGGTTTGGTTCAGGGTTGGGGGGGGGGGGGGGGGGGGGGGGATTTTGACTGGAGGTGAAGTGGGCTGTTTCAGGGGAACCGATTAGAGGTTTGGTTTGGTTCGGAGGGATTTATTCGAGGGGAGATGGGGTACTGAGGGAGATTTACTACAGGTAAGATGTAGTCCTAGTTTTACCTTGAATTCTTCGGAATTGGTCGCAAGGAGTGAGAGCTCACACTTCAGCAGGTTAAAATCTTCATCCAGAGGATGTGGTACCTCCTCAATAACTTCAGTCTTGGCTTTCTGCTCCTTCTCAGCTTGAAGGCTCTGAGCCAGTTCAATATCAGCAAGCACCTGGCCAATCAGACAGAAGTTTATAATTAAACTCGGAGAGCGGATGATTTCTTAGAAATCTACGTTAGTTCCCTTCACCACCACCCTCGGCACCCCCACACCCCTACCCTTCAGAAACCAACTCCTGATGACTTTTGGTTCCAATGAACTGGCATCAAGTGGCAATACTACATGTGTGAGTCTGAAGAGTGAGTCCTGACACTGACTAATCAAACCAGCGAGAGACAGCTTAATTTTATCTTGTGATTTCCAGATTGACAGTAGGCTGCATGTCCAGGACCCTCGCACCAACAGGGGTGGCACGGTGGCACAGTGGTTAGCACTATTGCCTCACAGTGCCAGGGACCCGGTTCAATGTCAGCCTTGGGTTACTATTTGTGTGGAGTTTGCACATTCTCCCAGTGTCTGCGTGGGTTTCCCTCAGGTGCTCTGGTTTCTTCCCACAGTCCAAAGATGTGCAAGTTAGGTTGATTGGCCATGCTAAATTGACCCTAGTGTCAGGGGGGTTAGCAGGATATGTGGGGTTTCGGGAATAGAGCTTGGGTGGGATTGTGGTCGGTGCAGACTCGATGGGCCGAATGGCCTCCTTCTGCACTGTAGGGATTCTATGATTCTAAATGTCTGGTGTGGTGTCTGGCTTGATGACCCATTGGATCAGAGACAACTATCTACTGGGGCGGCACAGTAGCACAGTGGTTAGCACTGCTGCTTCACAGCTCCACGGACCTGGGTTCGATTCCCGGCTTGGGTCACTGTCTGTGTGGAGTTTGCACATTCTCTTCGTGTCTGCGTGGGTTTCCTCCAGGTGCTCCGGTTTCCTCCCACAGTCCAAAGATGTGCGGGTTAGGTTGATTGGCCATGCTAAAATTTCCCCTTAGTGTCCTGAGATGCGTCGGTTAGAGGGATTAGCGGGTAAATATGTAGGGATATGGGGATAGGGCCTGGATGGGATTGTGGTCGGTGCAGACTCGATGGGCCAAATGGCCTCTTTCTGCACTGTCGGGTTTCTATAATTCTATCTCCCCACACACATCCTATTGACAATAAAAAGCAAGCAACAAATAAAATATTACAGAGAACAGGAGGTCATCAGGATTGACTTGTTGTTATGGCTATAAGGTATGGACCTTATTTGTTGGTTGGTTTTGCCCTTATCTGATCTGGCCGCTCTTAGAGTTGTTATTACAATCTCACTGGGAAGGTGAACAATTTCCCTGTGATGTGCAGCTAAATTAGCAGTTTGAACAGTTTCTGGATAATTTTTCAGATTATGATGGCGTACTGACTGAAGAATGCATTTTTTAAAATAATTAATTCGTGGGACATGTACGTTGTTAGCTGGCCAGCATTTGTTGCCCTTGAATAGTGACTTGCTAGGTCATTTCAGAGGACAGTTGAGAGTCAACCACATTGTTGTGGTTCATGTAGGCCAGACAGGTAAGGACGGCAGATTTCCTTCCCTAAAGGACATTCCTGATGGGAAGATGAGGCAAGGTTAAGATTAATCAATTTAGATTTGCTGGATTTGTATTTTTATAGGTTGCTGGAGGACAACACAGGCACAAGAGAAAGATGAATGCCAAGTAATACTGGCTTGTAAAACCCACCAACTCAATAGGTGCCTGTTATATGGAATACCCTATCTCTGTCTGATGCCTACTTAGAGTCCACACTGATATTACCACCAATCATGGTCCTACAAAAAATCTTTGGCCTACTTTCAATGACAATTACCAGCAGCATGTCTCTTTTGGCCTGGATCACTTCAGCTGTATCGATCACAGGGGGTCTATTGCGCCCAAAGTAGTGAGGAATGACAGTGTAGAACTTTGAGGACAGTTCTTCCAGCTTCTTTTTGTTCTGACGTTGATTCAAGGTTCCCTCAATCTCATCCAACGCTTCAAAACCCTTGGCAATTTGCTGCTTACTCAACTTTCCAAGAGGCATCTTCTTCACATCTAATCAGGCCAATAGCAAAGAGAACGATCATTAATGCAGAGCAGTAGCTGTCTCCCTGTTCCCCCCCTGACTGGTTTCACCAGGACTCACTAGCCTGCCCAGTAACTTTCCAATTGGCCTCTCTACACATGAACTCGTGGTAAGAAGCTTGCACAGAAATTCCACCCTCGACCAATAACAAAACTGGGGTGAGTGGACAGGAACCCGAACTGAAATGTCCTTTCTCTAATCTGGGGCACCGAGACCAAATGCTCTCAGCTAAGATTAGCTTTGAATAGGAAACAAACCTGAGGCCTTAAAGCTCAATCTTTTAGCCAGCTTTGCCAATCAGCAAAGATGCTGTTCCAAGGTTTGCGGATGACACAAAGATGGCTGGAATTGCGGATAGCGAAGAGCATTGTCGGGCAATACAGCAGGATATAGATAGGCTGGAAAATTGGGCGGAGAGGTGGCAGATGGAATTTAATCCGGATAAATGCGAAGTGATGCATTTTGGAAGAAATAATGTAGGGAGGAGTTATGCAATAAATGGCAGAGTCATCAGGAGTATAGAAACACAGAGGGACCTAGGTGTGCAAGTCCACAAATCCTTGAAGGTGGCAACACAGGTGGAGAAGGTGGTGAAGAAGGCATATGGTATGCTTGCCTTTATAGGACGGGGTATAGAGTATAAAAGCTGGAGTCTGATGATGCAGCTGTATAGAACGCTGGTTAGGCCGCATTTGGAGTACTGCGTCCAGTTCTGGTCGCCGCACTACCAGAAGGACGTGGAGGCATTGGAGAGAGTGCAGAGAAGGTTTACCAGGATGTTGCCTGGTATGGAGGGTCTTAGCTATGAGGAGAGATTGGGTAGACTGGGGTTGTTCTCCTTGGAAAGACGGAGAATGAGGGGAGATCTAATAGAGGTATACAAGATTATGAAGGGTATAGATAGGGTGAACAGTGGGAAGCTTTTTCCCAGGTCGGAGGTGACGATCACGAGGGGTCACGGGCTCAAGCTGAGAGGGGCGAAGTATAACTCAGACATCAGAGGGATGTTTTTTACACAGAGGGTGGTGGGGGCCTGGAATGCGCTGCCAAGTAGGGTGGTGGAGGCAGGCACGCTGACATCGTTTAAGACTTACCTGGATAGTCACATGAGCAGCCTGGGAATGGAGGGATACAAACGATTGGTCTAGTTGGACCAAGGAGCGGCACAGGCTTGGAGGGCCGAAGGCCTGTTTCCTGTGCTGTACTGTTCTTTGTTCTTTGTTCTTTGAAGGGGGAGAGGTTTAACACAGATATCAGAAGGACATATTTCACACAGAGGGTCGTGGGGGCCTGGAATGTGTTGCCGGGCAAGGTGGTGGAGGCAGACACACTGGGAACGTTTAAGACTTATCTAGACAGCTATATGAACGGAGTGGGAATGGAGGGATACAAAAGAGTGGTCTAGTTTGGACCAGGGAGCGGCGCGGGCTAATTGTTCCTTGTTTCACGTTTCAAGGCTTCATTCTATGATCATCTTGCTGGTGCCAGTACAGAGCGAGACTGCGGATAGTTGGGAACCTGTCTCGGGGGCAGGGAATTCATATGGTGTTCATGGAAGTGGAAATGACTAGGGTTGGGAAGCATTTTCCGATCAGGGCCATTGTGATCTCCTGGACTCGTTTCGATCGCCTCAGGGGGTCGGAGAGGAATTTCCCAGATTTTTTTTTTCCCCATATTGGCCCTGGGGTTTTTCACTCTGGGTTTTCGCCTCTCCCTGGGGATCACATGGTCTGGAATAGGGGGGTGGGGGTGAGTTAATAGGTTGTAATGAACAAAGCATCGTAGCTGTGAGGGACAGCTCGGTGGATAGGATATTGGTATGTAGATAGGCTGGAAAATTGGGCGGGGATCCTGGATTCAGGATTCAATCCTGGACCGGGGAGCGGCGCGGGCTTGGAGGGCCGAAGGGCCTGTTCCTGTGCTGTATTGTTCTTTGTTCTTTGTTCTTTCTTTGTTATTCATCAACGCCCTGCCTACTCAATCTTGCCCCTCACCTGAAGTATGATGATCCTCAGATTAAGTCACCACCAGTCAGCTCTCCCTCTCAAAGGGAAGTGCAGCCTATGGTCACCTGAAACTATGGCAAACTTTACCAGTTCCAAGCATTTGGATAAAAACAATCAGGCAGGATAAATGTTTCTTCTTATCAAAGGTTAAGAGGAGATTTGGTTGATGGGTTCCAAGATATGAGGACTTGTGATAAAGTAAAGAAGGGTAAACTATTCTACTGGCCAGACAGTCAGTAACTGGGGGGCATAAAGTTACAGTATTCACAAAAAGGAAGGTAGGTTCTGGTAAATGGTCATTGAGAGACCATTTTTCTCTTTCTCTCTCTCTCTCCAGATACTGCTCGACTGACTGAGTGCGTCCATCATTCTCTGTTTTTTTATTTCAGATTTCCAGACATTTTCAGATTTGATGTCAAAAGGTGATAATAAACAAATCAACTGTTTTTGTGATATTGGTTGAATAAAAATTGGCCATGGCACGAGGGAGAACTAACTCCCTTGTCTTAGAACATAGAACAGTGCAGCACAGAACAGGCCCTTCGGCCCACGATGTTGTGCCGAGCTTTATCTGAAACCAAGATCAAGCTATCCCACTCCCTATCATCCTGGTGTGTTCCATGTGCCTATCCAATAACCGCTTAAATGTTCCTAAAGTGTCTGACTCCACTATCACTGCAGGCAGTCCATTCCACACCCCAACCACTCTCTGCATAAAGAACCTACCTCGGACATCCTTCCTATATCTCCCACCATGAACCCTATAGTTATGCCTCCTTGTAATAGCTCCATCCACCCGAGGAAATAGTCTTTGAACGTTCACTCTATCTATCCCCTTCAGCATTTTATAAACCTCTATTAAGTCTCCCCTCAACCTCCTCCGCTCCAGAGAGAACAACCCTAGCTCCCTCAACCTTTCCTCATAAGACCTCCCCTCCAAATCAGGCAGCATCCTGGTAAATCTCCTGAAGTCTTCTTCAGAATAATGCCACGGGATCTTTCATACACATCCAAGAGGGCAGACAAACTTTCAGCGTAATTTCTTGTCCAAAAATCAAATGGTGTTGAGATTAGGACAATTGTATATTAGAGGCACTTAGCCACAAGAAGCTGCTCAAACTTATTTAATGTGGGAGTTAACACCCTTCAGCCTGAACACAAAGAGTTCATACATCAACTTAGATCAAAGGGGTGGAGGGCAATGTCCAAACCAATACACCAGCCACTCTCTTGGTATATTAACTTGCAATTTTAAACCAGGAAATAGGAAGAATTTGCATTCATATGGTGTCTATCACAGGGCGTCCCAAACCACAGCCAATGAAATTAGTCCCTGTTATAATGCAAGAAATAAAGTAGCCAGTTTGTCCACATGTTCCTACTAACAGAATGTGATAATCACTAGATCATCTCATTTAGTGCTGTTGGTTAGGGGTGTTGGTTAGGGATGTTGGCTCAGGTTAGAGGAGAGAACTTCCCCACTGAAATAGTGGCATCTTTCACATTAACCTGAAAAGGCAGATGGGGCCTCGGTTGAACCTCTCATCCAAAAGGCAGCACCTCCAACAGTGCAGCACTCCCTCAGCACTCACTGGAGTTTTAGCCGATATTTTATGTTCAAGTCTCTGGGGTGTGTCAAGAACCCACAACCTCTGACTCTGAGGTGACTGGGCCACAGCTGAGACCCAACCTCCCATTGCTGTAAATGGGAAGCTTCCTCATGCTCAAAGTAACTGTAGAATAGTCCATGCCAGCAATAGGACTGCAGCATTGTAGAATTGCTAGAATAGGTCCTTATACTTGTAAAGTCTTAATGTGGACAAACAGATATCATCGCCAATGATTCCAAAGTTAGGTGGATTGGCCATAGTAAAGATGCTCCTTAGTGTCCCAAGATGGGTAGGTTAGGTGGATTAGCCATGGTAAATGAGTGGGGTTACGGGGATAAGGAGAGGGAGAGGGCCTGGGTACTGTGTCAGAGAGTCAGTGCAGACTCAATGGGCTGAATGGCCTCCTTCTGCACTGTAGGATTCTATGATTTTGTAGATGGGTTTCTTACAGTTGTCAGGGCAAGGCACTGTAACAATGGGGATATTGTGCAGATCGTTTCCTTGTAGCAGGGGTTTGGAGGAACAGCATTTACATTCAGTATGTCAAGGCTGTCAATGGAAACTTAAGTGAGTGTGGGTAACCCACTGTACAAAGTTATCAAGTCAAAGCAAGGAGTCAGGGAATTTACCATGTACCTGCAGATACCAAGCAGGAGAGGAGATCCACAACATCTGGACAACTCTACATGAACTTTAGGAGCAGGGAATCAGTTCAGTGGTCCAGATCTCTGGCTCCACTTGAATCTGAAGTTCAAGGTTCTGGTCAATCAGCTTACTGTACCCATCTTATTGAACTTCAGTTTCCTAGCTGGAATGTGGAAATTAGCCAACTATCAAATTATTTTCTAATATTGATTTGTATCTCTTGTGTTGCCATTCCGCCCTTTTCTATTAAACCACACCTGACACTTAAATAAAACCACACTGACTCATGCACTAATTGACCCAGAATACTTCAGCCCATGTCAAGACATGCAGGCTGTTTCATTTGAAGCACTTTCCACAAAGTTTGCAAAGCATGCTACTGTCTGAGCTCCTACAAGGGTTACTCTACAAAAAGCAGAATGTGCAGGCTTACAAGGAAAGGCAGGGATAAGGCACCAGGAAGAATCGCTCATTCAGAGAGCTGGTGCCAACACAATGGGCCAAGTTGTCTCCTTCAGTGCTGGAACAATTCAGTGAAACCGGGCTGAAGGACTTACCAAGGTTCATGGTTTGCATCTGCTCGTTGAACATATCGTGGCTGAAGAGGAGAGTGATTAGCTCCTGGGTTGGTTTGTCTAAAGTGCAAGGTTGGACTTTCTTCTTCGCCGCAAAGCCTCCGTCCACTGTGTCAGTCTACAAACAATACATAGCATGAGAATTCTCCCACTCATCACTGTCTCCACATGGACCACAACCATCGCTCTCCATGGTCAGTCCTGCTTCTGGAACATTTTCACCCTGTATCTTGTGGAATGTAAGCCATTTCTCTCTCATCTCTAATCTTTAAACTCACCACCACAATATTTACATATCTCCGTATTTTATATTATATCCTCCCTTCTCCTCTAAACATCCTTCACTTGTTAAACTCACAAATATTACTGCTTGCCAGCATCCTCACCATGTTGAAATTGAGATTCTTCATGACATCAACCCATTCTTTCCATGGACATCAAACATTCCCCCAACCCTCACACAATCTGACAGTTTTTTTTTTAAGGCTAGAACCTCTTGAATTACCTCATCTCTTTGAAGCCATGTTCTCTGCCAGCACTAGGAGCCTTCAAACTTTCATCCAAACATCCCCAATTAAAAATAAACAGCTTTTTGTCTTCCCAGCTTGGAAGACTATCGGCTCAGTCAGATTACTGTCCAGTGGTTAACACAGAAATCCACCCCATATCCTCCATTTATTCCCTCCCCTGACAAAGCTGCCATAGTGTCAGTACGGCACAGAAGGAGTCCACGCCAGCTCTCTGAAGAATGATCCAGTTGGTTCCACGCCCCCGCTCTACTCCTGTAGCCTTGTGAGTTTATTTCCTTTAAGTGCTCATCCAATTTCCTTGTGAAATCACCACTGTAGGAGCGAGTTCTGGGTCATTTCCATTCACTGTCCAAAATAGCCCCTCCCCACATTCCTCCCCCCGCCCCCTTCACCTCCACACACCACATAAAAGCAAGTTAAAATTGGACACAAATCTAAGTTTGACTGACCTTAACTGTCGCTTCCTCATAGCCTTGCTGAACCTCAATCATTGTGTATTTTCCAGGATGTGCTACAAAGGAAACCCTGTTCGCCCAGTCATTCTTTGTCTTGTCTTTGAACTTTTTTTCAAAATCCTTCATAGCAACATTCAGGGAAACTGCAGGACCCAGTTTACTTTGGCCAGGTTCTCCCTAACCAGGAGAGAGAGAGAGAGAGAGTGAAGTGAGAGGGGACAGAGAAAACAAAGAATGTCAAATGTTCACCTGGTAACTGGAAACTGGAGAAACCTGCCTTAAACTTTCAGGACAATCTTCATCTGCTGAGTTTCCAGCCATTTCTATTTTCATTATACAACTCCAGCACATTCAGTTATTTCTCTTTTGCATTGGATCATAGAATCCTACAGTGCAGAAAGAGGCCATTCGGCCCATCGAGTCTGCACCAGATTAGCGGATGGGAATCAGGAGAAGGAGCAGAGGTCTAGCTTGGGAAATTTTCCAGGAAACTGAAATGGGTGTGAAAAAAATTGTTGTCCTCTCTGAACCAGAGTATAGAGAACATAAGAGACCAACAGAGGAAGGAATAATGCCAAATTATCAGATTTCATTATGATCTCTAGCCCATAAAAAATACTGCTAAAAAATGTTTGCAGTTATATTTTGATGTTTGCGAAGATAAACGATGAAGGTTCTGGGACGGAACACATTTGCACTTTGGTTCCCAGGAGTCAGCAGAGTGCTCTCAGCGCTCTGCAGGATTGGAGCATTCAGGCTGATCAAGACCACTGCTTTCCTAAACCAGTGGTTTTTAATCTCAGCCCCCTGGACCTTAGTGATCCACCAGAGGTACACCCAGAGGCCCTCGAGTCGTCACATTTCAACATTTCTCTGAATTTGTTGAATTCCCAAAATGGGTAATCATTCCTGCCAAGTCAGAAGGTGGAGGGTTCGAATCCCACTCCAGACAGTTCCAGTGAGCAGAGGCCACAGTTTTGGCTCTGAGTTCTGCATTAATTGGGATACTCGTTCCAGTGGGTGTGGTACTCCATGAAACCCACCCACGGTGTAGCACTAACCACTCTATGAGCCCATATATCGATCTATAGATGGTTATCTCCCGCAATTGATAGGTTCAAAAGGGTCAGATTGGGATTAAAATTTCAGGGCCAGGTATTCTGATCCTATTCCCGCCCCAGAAATTAGGCCAATGACGAGGCTTCCACCAAAAACAGACCCTTATTTTCAGAACAAAATCGCTGCTTGATGACATCATCAGTGCTGTGACTAAAATTTGGCTGGAAATCTGACAGTGGGAGAGCCGAGCTGCCTGGAGTCTAACCCGAGGTCTGAGCTTCTCTCGTACAGCCGCAGGCCTCACGGAGAAACCTTTGACCACCTTGCCAACACCAATGACTGCCTGGAGTCTTACCCCCTGGTCCCAATCTCAACCCAGAGTCTCTCCTTGCCATTCTCCCTGATAACTGAACTGAGCCCCTAAACCTACCCAGAGACCCAATAATGGCCCAGAATCTCCTCCCCCCCCGCCACATCCAGCCCAGTTCTCCCATACCCCGGGGTAAACAGAACGACATTAACCCCCTCACTCTACTAGTTAAGGAGGTGGGGGAAGGTTGAAGTTGAAAGTCTAGGGTGATGAGTGGACAGAAGAAAGATTTTGCTGCCTCTGCTACTTACCACCCGGCCCCACCGATTCCAGCAGTAATACGAGTCATTCAGTTTGATCAGCTGGATGATGTAGAATTTATTGTTGTTGTTTCCGATGTTGGTTTGGTTCAACATGCAATCATAGTCCTCATGAACCTGTAACAAAAGCAAGCTGTCTTGATCTGTGCAATGTGAAACACCACGTTCCTGTGGATATATGTGAAAAAAGCCTGTCTGTGAAGTAAGGCCTATGAAAGCTAGTCTTGGCACAGCAACTACCCAGGATGCACATCACTGTGACCCTATCCACTGTTTGAGACGTCTTGTGCTTTGCCCATTTCAGATTTGCTGCTGTTGCAGCCTATCTTCTCATTGTCTCCTTAACCCACTCCTTTTTATTTTTTCATAGGATGTGGGCATTGCTGGCTCGGGTCAGCATTTATTGCCCATCCCGAATTGCCCTTAAGAAAAGCTAGTGATGAGCCACCTTCTTGAACTGCCGCATGTACACCCACAGTGCTGTTAGGAAAGGAATTCCAGGATTTTGTCAGTGGCAGTGAAGGAACAGTGATATATTTCCAAGTCAGGAAGATGAGTAGCTTGGAGGGGAACCTGCAGGTGGTGGTGTTCCCAGGTATCTGCTGCCCTTTGTCCTTCTAGGTGTTAGAGGTCATGGGTATGGAAGGCATGCCCTCCTGCACTCTTCATTGAACCAGGGTTGATCCCCTAGCTTGGTGGTAATGGTAGAGTGGGGGATATGCCGGGCCATGAGGTTACAGATTGTGGTCGCGTACAGTTCTGCTGCTGCTGATGGCCCACAACACCTCATGGATGCCCAGTCTTGAGTTGCTAGACCTGTTCACACGTTGATAGTACCACTAAACATGATGGAGTGTATCCTCAACGTGAAGATGGGACTTTGTATCCATGAGGACTGTGCGGTGCTATTCCGACAGATACTGTCATGGTCAGAGAGAACTGCAAGAGGTAAACTGGCAAAGATGAGGTCAAATAGGTTTTTTCCTCAGGCTGTTTTCCTCCTCACCCCTATCCCGTCTATCTACACTAACAAATCCCCTCATCATTTTAATCATCTTGATCAGATTACCTCTCAATTAAAAAGTTTAGAAACATTCAGCTCAATGGCTGATATTCCTACATTTTTTCCAACCATGGGGATGGCTCAGGGGAGCTTTACCACAATAGTTCTTTATCTATTCTTTCATGGGAAGTGGGTGTCGCTGGCAAGCATTTGTTGCCCATCCCTAATTGCCCTAAAATTGAGTGGCTTGCTAGGCCATTTCAGAGGGGCAGTTAAAAGCCTCTGAAAACCACATTGCTGTGGGTCTGGACGAGGAAGGATGTAGGCCAGACTAGGAAGGATGGCAGATTCCCTTCCCTAAAGGACATTAGTGAACCAGATGGGTTTTTACAGCATGAACAAAAACCTCCTACACTTCTGAAATATCCCTCTATTCCCATCCTCTTCATGCATGTGTCAAGAAGCCCCTTAAAAGTATCTGCTTCCAGTACCTCCCCTTGCAGCGAGGCACCCACCAAAACTTGCCTTGTACATCTCCTTTAAACCTTGCCCCTCGCACCTTAAACCTTTGCCCCCTGGTAATGACTCTTCCACCCTGGGAAAAAGCTTCCGACTATGCATTCCATCCATGCCCCGCTTAATCTTGTAGACTTCTATCAGGTCGCCCCTCAACCTCCGTCGTTCCAGTGAGAACAAACCAGGTTTCTTCAACCTCTCCTCATAGCTAATGTCCTCCATACTAGGCAACATCCTGGTAAATCTTTTCTGTACCCTCTCCAAAGCCTCCACATCCTTCTGGTAGTGTGGTGACCAGAATTGAACACGATATTCCAAGTGCAGCCTAATCAAGGTTCTAATAGTGCTTTACAAAATTAGGAGAGAATTTGATAGAATGGACAGAATCATAGAATCTCTACAGTGCAGATGGAGGCCATTTGGCCCATCCAGTCTGTGCTGACTCTCTGACAGAGCATCCCAACCAGAACCTATTTCCGTAACCCCAGGTATTTGCCCTGCTAATCCCCCTAACCTTCACATCTTGGGACACTAAGGGGCAATTTACCGTGGCCAATCCACTTAACATGCACGTCTTTAGACGGTGGGAGGAAACCCACGCAGACACAGGGTGAATGTAAAAACTCCACACAGACAGTGACTCGAGGCTAAAATTGAACCCGGGTCCCTGGTGCTGTGGGGTAGCAGTGCTAAGCACTGATATAGGGAGAAACTATTTCATATATAGATGAAAGGAAAATACTTGATAGGAAAAAGAATTGAAGTGCTACGGAGTAGGGAAATTGGACAAATATCTTTTTTTGAAGTGTAGTCACTGTTGTAATGCAGGAAATTCAGCAGCCGATTTGCACACAGCATGCTCCCACAAACAGCAATGTGATGCTGACTGAGGGAAAAATAATGGCCAGGACACCAGGAATAACGCCCCTGTTTATCTTCAAACACAGCAGATGGAGCCGTCTTGTAATGTTTCATCAGAAGGGCCGTACCTCAGACAGTGCAGCACTCTCTCAGTACCACACTGGAATGTCAGCGCAACCCAGGTTTTCTGGTCAAGTCTCTGTGTAGGAATTGAACCCACAACCTTCTGCCTTGGAGGCAAACATGCTGCCAACTAATTGCCCTTTCACAAAGCCAACACAGCCACACTAGATGAATGGTCTTCTCCTGTGCTGTATAATTCTCCGAAATGCTCTCAATTCAGTTCTGAGACAGTGTATATACCCTGAATGTCTGGGCCCATCTTTCCTCTTCACCAATGTTGACTGGTGTGTTTCTGACATTTTATGCTTTTATTTCAGTTTCCTTGATGAGGGTAATGTTTGGAAATTTCTAAAATGTGAACCTAGCAGCTAATATTTCGACCATTGATCTGTGGTGAGTTAGGCTGCCTCAACAGGGCCTCGAGTGTTGTCTGCAGTTTTGGTCTCCTTATCTAAGAAAGGATATAGTTGCCATGGAGGGACTGCAGTGAAAGTTCACCAGACTGATTTGTCGTATGAGAAGAAATTGGGTCGACTGGGCCTATATTCACTGGAATTTAATAGGGGATTTAATTGAAAGGTATAAAATTCTGACAGTGCTGGACAGACTAGATACAGGGATGTTGTTTCCCCGACTGAAGGGTCGAGAACAAGAAATCACAGTCTCAGGATACTTGGTAGGCCATTTAGGACTGAGATAAGACAATAGCTCTTCACAGAGAGGGTGATGAACCTGTGGACTTCTCTATCACTGAAGGCTATGGAGGTCAAATCACTGAATATATTTAAGAAGGAAATAGATTTCTAGACTCTAAAGGTTGCCAAGGGATATGAGGAGAGTGCTGGAATGTGACATTGAGAGAGAGGATCAGCCATGTGGAGCAGGCTCAAAGGACCGAATGCCCTACACCTGCTCCTATTTTCTATTAACAAGGAGGCTGCTGGTGGATATGTTCACCATTGACCTTACTGCCTGATCTCTGGTGCAGCCTGGTTGCAACACCGATCATTGCCTTCCACATCACGGCGGCACGGTAGCACAGTGGTTAGCACTGCTGCTTCACAGCTCCAGGGACCTGGGTTTGATTCCCGGCTCGGGTCACTGTCTGTGTGGAGTTTGCACATTCTCCTCATGTCTGCGTGGGTTTCCTCCGGGTGCTCCGGCTTCCTCCCACAGTCCAAAGATGTGCGGGTTAGGTTGATTGGCCATGCTAAAATTGCCCCTTAGTGTCCTGAGATGTGTAGGTTAGAGGGATTAGTGGGTAAATATGTAGGGATATGGGGGTAGGGCCTGGGTGGGATTGTGGTCGGTACAGACTCGATGGGCCGAATGGCCTCTTTCTGTACTGTAGGGTTTCTATGATTCTATGATCACAGCATGAAACTATTCAACTGGTTCTGTGACTCCTGCTGTGAGTGTAGAGATAGGATTGGGTTTGGCCATGATGCCCTCTCTGGCACTCGCTGTCAGGGTTTGCAGGCCAGTCTCTTACATACAGGCAGGCAGCTGGTGTTGCGCAACTGTGCTTTTAAAAAAGTTGATTTTTTAAAAAATATTTTAATTGCAACAGAAAACTCAGAACTCTGGAGGAATATTCTGATTTTTGTAACTCTGCCACAGTGGGAGATATTGGCACTTTGATATAGAAGTGACCTGAGGCCCTCAAAGAGTTGGACAGTCTTCTTCTGTCGGGAAAAAGATACAAAAGTCTGAGGACATGTACCAACCGACTCAAGAACAGCTTCTTCCCTGCTGCCATCAGACTTTTGAATGGACCTACTTCGCATTAAGTTAATCGTTCTCTAACACTACATTCTGCACTCTTTCCTTTCCTTCTTTATGAACGGTATGCTTTGTCTGTATAGCACGCAAGAAACAATACTTTTCACTGTATACTAATACATGTGACAATAATAGATCAGATCAAATCAAATCAAAGTAATAGGTGCATGAGTGTATGCAGGAATATCAACACTGGAGCCACATACCGTTGCCACTGCATTTGTACTCAGCTGACAAGACTCATCAATCTTGGCCTTGACCTGGTCTTTTGGAGCAGCTTTTAAAGCTTCAATGGTTGACTTGACATTGTCCTCCTCTGGCTCAACTTTGACCTTCTTTTGCTTAGCATCTGATTTGGTGGCAGCTGATTTCCTCTTTGGTGGCATTGCTGAATCGAGCTGAAAATTGGAAATAAAAGCAAGTTAAAGGGAGAGAGGAAGAGAGAGAGAGGGCAGATGGAATTCTTCATTTTTGAGACTAAGTGCAATAGCGGGCAGCTCTGGTAGCACCTTTCCTACTAACAAGCATGACAGGATCCCACACCAGATTCTGCATTAAGAACCTCATTAATTATGCACAAGCAAGTTCCCTCAGCTGATGTGTCTGTCCGCTGTCAGCTGGCGGGTTTGAGGGTCCTGGCGTCATATTTAAATTCCATTCCAGCATACTTATAGCACACTCTCCAGTCCACCTATCTTCATCAGACCGTGCACTATGTCAGCAACCCAGAGGGAAAAGGCTAGCTGCCTCATGAAAAAGTCCGTTCCTTGATTCAACCACCCTTCCCCAGAGTCCATCATCTGCAAGCGCCCATGCCCAGTTGGGACTTCTACCCACTACATCTGGAGTCTTCATGCATCTCCTTCCAGTAAATAATGTGGTATTCCTTTGACCCCCTTGTTTGTGAGCCTTGTCAGGGTCTAGCTTCCCTCCCTTTCTGCTTTCCATTGTTCATCTTCTTCATCCACCTCCTTGCGGCTTGCCCTTTTCTGCCCTTCCCTTGCACAGCCGGTCACATGCCATCTTGCATTGTTTGGCTCATTACCAATGCATCTGTGAGGAGCATGGCAAATCTCATGGCGAGGTTGGGCAGAAGTCGCACTCCCCTCTGTTACCTCGGGGGCTGTAGGTCCAGGTGCTGTATTTAAAGGTCACTCAGACAACCACCTTTGCCTGGCCACTGTTTCACCCTTCCCTCCCTTGTTATTTCCCACACAACTTGCTCTACACTACCATCTGGTCTCAAGCACAGGCTGGCATTTACAGATTCTCCCCAAAGGGGACACATAAGTAACGCCGTTAATCATGGAAGCCGTCGACCTCATCAGGTACACACCACTTAAATGCAGTCGGTAATGTGAACCTTCCAATTTTTCACTGATAAGTAAACTAATTTGGAGAGAGAACTTAGTCCTGGCAAGCTGGCCGTTTAGTGAGCATGCATGACTTGCTAATGCACCCAAATGGGCTTCCTGACATTGCTTATAAGGTCCCCAAAACAAAATGGCTCAAGTTCATTCCACTGGGAAATGGATCTTTGGCTTCACATCAAATCGCGTCTCCCTGTGCGGCAAGCTTCCCGCTGCTGGTGGGCGTGGAAGATTCCGCCCATCAGGTAATGCTCAGCTCTTTCTAAATAAAAGGGGTAGAGAAAATCAAACCCCTCAGCGGTTTCATAACCAGCTTGTTTACGAAGCAGAACCATTGTTGCCTCTTACACTTCAGTACGATTCAGTTCTCATAGAATCATAGAAACCCTACAGTGCAGAAGGAGGCCATTCGGCCCATCGAGTCTGCACCGACCACAATCCCACCCAGGCCCTACCCCCACATATTTTACCCACTAATCCCTCTAATCTACGCATCCCAGGACTCTAAGGGGCAATTTTTTTTAACCTGGCCAATCAACCTAACCCGCACATCTTTGGACTGTGGGAGGAAACCGGAGCACCCGGAGGAAACCCACGCAGACACGAGGAGAATGTGCAAACTCCACACAGACAGTGACCCGAGCCGGGAATCGAACCCGGGACCCTGGAGCTGTGAAGCAGCAGTGCTAACCACTGCTACCGTGCCGCCCTCTGATCATTAATTAATTATTCTTAATGATTAATGAGCCCGGGCACCTCTCGCTGTCACTATTTTTGGAGAGGTTAGCTTATTTCAGCACTTTTAAGTTTGACTTCAATTCAATGGCAGCCAGAGGAGGTCTCCCATTAACACAGACCTTGGTTCTCCATGCTGTTTAGAGAATGCCAGCTTACCAAACGGGAAGGTTGGACCTATTCCTGGAGGACTTTGCCAGCTGATTACCTGCCTCCAATTCTCTTACCCCCCCCACACCTTTTTTATAAATAACAAAAACACACCATATTTTTAATGCCCTAGTGATGTTTTGCCTGATTATTTTTACCACACGATGCCCTGGGGATTAACCTTCATTTTCTGAAGTTTCCAGGGAAACAAATGAGATTGCTCATCCCAGTGGTCGACCCTCGAGAAAAGAGTTAATCAAATCAGCCTTGTCGCTCAGGCCCACTGTTCACTCAACACTGTGGGCCCAAAGCTATGACAACTCCTGCTGTCACACAATTCCCCTTCCCCCGGCTGATACATGGTTCCAAGGATACCCCTCACACCCTTGGGGCGACACATGTGCTTCCTGGACTTGCTCACCAGATGGATGAATCCCAGCAACTAATGGTTCTGGGCTTTTATTTTGAATTATAAATGGGCCATAGTGCCCAAATTCTATAAAGAGATGAACAAGATGTTGTTTAACACAGCGAATCACACCCACGCCTAGGGCCTTGACTACAACAAACAGGCCGAGTCCTTGACAGTACAGCTGCCCTACCCCAGGAGAGAGCGCTTCTTGCGCTATGAAGCAAAAACAAATCTTCAATTTAACTCTACAGGTAAACAGCATTAACAAACTTCTTTACAAACTCTGAAACAGGCAGAGTTGCCTAAAGAATATCAGCTTGTTTGTTGCTTGAACACATGGCGATATAAACATGAAAGTAATGGCAGTTTGTTAAGGCTTTCTACAACCTTGAAAAGCCCCAAAGCACTTTACAGACAAGGAAGTATTTTTAAAGATTACTTTTAATCCAGTTAACATGGCAACTGAACCCACAGTTTAACATCTCACCTGAAAGACAGCAACTCCAACAGTGCAACACTCCCTCAGCCCTGCTCTGGGGGTGTAAATGGCGTCACCATAATCACTCGTATGCCACATCATTATAAAAAAGATGCTTCACAGTTCTTGCTGCTTCCTTTTCAACACAGGTTTACTGACCAACATCTACAACGTCCCTTTAAATCCTTCTCCAACTATCTCCTTATGACCAATATCATTGAAGTTAAAAGTCACTGATTGTTGTGGATGAGTTTGAGATTCTATTGGCCCGAATCCCAGCTGACATTCCCTTCCCAAAAATCTTCGAGCTATAGTTGGGGAAAGACCCTGACATTCTCCAAAGCAACCGACACCAACCCTCCCCCCCCGCAACTCACAAGACCAGACCCCTCCCCCACTCGCCCCGAGACCAGACCCCTCCCCCACTCGCCCCGAGACCAGACCCCTCCCCCACTCGCCCCGAGGCCAGACCCCTCCCCCACTCGCCCCGAGGCCAGACCCCTCCCCCACTCGCCCCGAGGCCAGACCCCTCCCCCACTCGCCCCGAGACCAGACCCCTCCCCCACTCGCCCCGAGACCAGACCCCTCCCCCACTCGCCCCGAGGCCAGACCCCTCCCCCACTCGCCCCGAGGCCAGACCCCTCCCCCACTCGCCCCGAGGCCAGACCCCTCCCCCACTCACCCCGAGGCCAGACCCCTCCCCCACTCACCCCGAGGCCAGACCCCTCCCCCACTCACCCCGAGGCCAGACCCCTCCCCCACTCACCCCGAGGCCAGACCCCTCCCCCACTCACCCCGAGGCCAGACCCCTCCCCCACTCACCCCGAGGCCAGACCCCTCCCCCACTCACCCCGAGGCCAGACCCCTCCCCCACTCACCCCGAGGCCAGACCCCTCCCCCACTCACCCCGAGGCCAGACCCCTCCCCCACTCACCCCGAGGCCAGACCCCTCCCCCACTCACCCCGAGGCCAGACCCCTCCCCCCTCCCGCCACTCACCGAGACCAGACCCCGTACCCACCAACTGAGACCAGACTCCCCGCACCTCCCCCAATCACCCCGAGATCAGAACACTGCAATTTCACTCATCGCAACCGCAACCAGACCCCCCCACACCCCGAGACTGCCGCACCCACCCCCACACTCAGCCTGAGACCCCCCTCCCCCGACACCTGCAACCAGAACCCCGCATCCCCCACACTCGAGACCAGCTTCTGGTAATACTGTAGCTATTGGGATGACTGCTGCCTTGGCTGGAGGAGTGAGGACTGGGCCTATCCACAGTTACATGTACACAGCTTCTTTAACAGTTTAAAACATCCAAAGGCACTTTGCCGGAGTGTTAGTAAACAAAATTTGATACTGAACCACATAAGGAGATATTAGGACAGGACATCTATAGCATCGCTAAAGATGTAGCTTTTAAGTATATCAAGGCTTGTATTTATACAGTTTTTAATCACCACTGAATATTTCAAAACGTTTCACAATCATTCCAGAAGTGCAGTCACTGTAGAAATGTAGGAAACACAGCAGCCAATTTGTACACAGCAAGCTCCCACAAATAGCAACGTGATAATGAGTAGAAAACCTGCTGTTAATTGAGAGATATATTGGACAAGACACCAGGTAGATCTCCCCTGCTCTTCTTCGAAATAGTGTCAGTGAATCGTTTGCATTCACCCAATTAGACAGACAGGCTGGTTACTCAGTTTAAATGTTTCATCTGAAAGGTAGCTCCTCTGATGGTGTAGCACTCCCTCTGTGATGCAGTGGAGTGCTAGCCTTGATTTTTGTGCTCAGGCCTTCGAGTGGGACTTGAACCCAGAACCAGGTGACTCAGCCACCAACTGAGCCCTGGCTAACACGGAAAGTGACGTAAAGAGGCAGGCAGGTAGTTTGTGACAGCTGAAGGCACAGCCTTCAATAGTGGGGGATTAAAATCAGAGGCCAGAATTCAGGGCGCAGGTATCTCAGAGGGTTCTCAGGGTAGAGGCGATGAGAGGGATAGAGAAGGATGGATTGAAAAAAAGGATAAGAATTTCAAAGTCAAGGTGTTGTTGGACTGGGAGCACAGTGGTTAATTAGAAAGCAAAGGCACTGCCACATTTCAGTCAATGTTGGTCACACTGCAGGTATTTAGAAATCGAGAGTGAATGCACCAATTAACTCACAACACTCAGAGGCCTAGTCCAGAAAACTTCAAATCCCACCATCCTGATTGGGGAGAAACTGAACTCATTAAAAAACAGGAATCTGTAAAAATGACCAGGAAGCGGTTAGACTTTCATTAAAATATACAATGTCTAACTACATTTCAAAAGTACTTCACAGACTGTTAAAAAGCTTTGATCACTATGAAAGGTCATATATAAATGCAAGTCTTTCTTTTCAAATGGTTTACTCATGTTCTTTCAGGAAGGAAAGTTGTCGTTGTTACCAATCTGGCCGAGATAAATCACTCCATTGCTAACTGTGGTCTAAAGTACACACGACGAGGAAAACTGGGAATGGGTAAGGAATATCAGCATTATCTGCAACACCCACAGCCTGAGAGAGTCTGCCAGGTACTTACTGAAGGATCTGGTCTGCAGTCTGGAATGAAAGCTGCTGGCTGGGAGAACTCCTCGGAAACAGGCTGAACAAGTCTGTACAAGCAGGATCAGCTGCCAGGGGAAGTAGCCTCACCCACAACAAACACTGATCCAATCAGAAATGGAAACAGCTACCTTCTCACAGCCAACCCACAGTATTAACTCCCCCTCCTTCCCTGCATTGTTAACCCTCCCTCACTCCCTACACACTGTTAACCCTCCCTCACTCCCTGCACAGTGTTAACCCTCACTCACTCCCGACACACTGTTAACCCTCCCTCACTCCCTACACACTGTTAACCCTCCCTCACTCCCTGCACAGTGTTAACCCTCACTCACTCCCGACACACTGTTAACCCTCACTCACTCCCGACACACTGTTAACCC